>NC_089214.1:20916805-21216805 GCF_963930695.1 Labrus bergylta | reverse complement strand
CGTGAGAGGAGAGAAAGGAGGAGGAGAAACTAGAGGGTAATTGTGTGTCATTGCACTCTGCTTATCTCTGTTAATAATCGTGCATGTGCGTGGATGTGTGGAAATGTGCTCCTCAAGTGTCAGAAACATCTATCAGCATGTCTAATGGAGCCGCTGGTCAATGAAAAATGCATCGGCTGATTTAGATGTGAGGGGGGCGAAACATAAGCCTCCATACTTAGAATTATTTATGGGGGTTTCTCTGTGAAGCAAAGATTCATTGATATTAATTTTTCATATTATGAACGACCCACCTCAACTGAGTGAGACAGCAGCTCTAAAGCGAGATTATTTTGTTGGAACTTACATCATTCTAGGTTGTACCATTAGTTCTTTGGATCAAACATTGTTCTGACTAAATAGCTGAGACAACCCCCAAAGCTTTAAAAAAAAGAAAATAAAAAAAATATGTTATTATGCTGTGCCGGAAAACTGCAGTTCCTGAAAGTAAGTCCCCATTTAGTCTGGAATTTTAATCTCCCAACAGCAGAATCAAACATGTTAACACTGAGTAGGAAATGGGTGCTGATCTCTAGAGCTTATTTCTACATGGTTTCTTCTTCAGTATTACACATAAAACCAAGCGATCCTCCAATCAACCTCCAATGTTGAAAAATGTATGAATGCATGCAATGTAAAAAAACTGCAGTACCCTGAATGTCCACTTGATTCTGGCCCCAAAAATTAAAAAGTCTTCATTAGGTTCCATGTTAAAAAAAATTAAAGCAGTTTTACAGCCTGGTTAACAATTTTGGTATTGCTTGCTTATGTCTTTATTGTTATATACAGTACAGGGTGATTTTCTTTGTTCACAGTTTTGATTATTTTTAAGCTAAGAGTTTTTCATGATTAGGAGCACAGCTGATCTGACTGACAGGTGGCACATTGTAACTGTTTTCTGAGAGGCTTAAAGCCTCTGCTCCACCTCTTCACCTGTTGCTTGGTTAACAAATGAGTTTCAGACAGCATTTCTGACATGCTGACTGCCATCATCAGGCTATAAAACTCTCCTTCAGAAACCAACGGGTGGCATCAATGACAGCATGTCCATGTTTGTTACTGCCTCTGTATAACACTCACCTGGTTAACTTATTTAAACCATAGACTGTAAATATTACTGGACGAACCCTGACCTGTCTGTTACATAGGCAGAAAATGAGTCCAATCGACGGCCGCATCCATATTGGATTTGCAGTCTCAACCTAACTTCGGATCAACCTAGCTACAGCAGCTACCTAAAGCGGGACCGGCGGGACTTAACTCCGCCCATTCAGCTCGACGTCAGCAGTCCACTTCACAGCATAGCTAACAGCTAGGCTGCTATCATCAACTATTCCTGCTCATCCTGAGAAAACTCTATAAACAGTAAGTTAACATTTAACTTTTCTACAACACAGTTAAAACAAATTATATTCAACCCAAATATTTAATTAAAGTCTTAAAACTACACTTTGTTAAATATACAATCATGGTTATTAGTTATTTGTCAGAGCAGTTAGACTTTGTCAGAGTTAGCAGAGCAATACATTAACAAAGTTTTATCCATAAACTGTAAATAAATATGAGACATCCAGAAGAAATCAATATTACAAAGCATACAGTTCATGTTACTGTTCTGACAGAAAGAGGAATGTCTGTGTCTTATATTTACTGATGTCAACAGTGATGAGGTGAACATGACAATTGAAAAATAATTATTTAGTATTTATTATAAGATATGTTTTCTATAGAACCCCGTGAAGTCATGGAGTCTGTGGACAGTGTCAGCTTCACACCAAAAACTTTAAGTATTAGAAAAAATAGTGTTTAAGACTGGCATCTATTATCATGAGTTGCAGCTACCTTGTTCAATAATATTCCTGCAGATGTGGCTCATAACAAAAAAACAGCCTGAGCTGTCACATGTAGTTAACTGTACATTTTGTCTGAGGCATTAATTGAACACCTTTGTATTTCTCCTATAGACACAGTGTGGACTATTGGACTTATTGGGGACTTGTCCGTCGAGGTTCCCAGAGAGAAACCTGAGCCTCAACAACATCTGCATTTGTTGGTTCTTCTGGGGTGGACTTCGGTTGCTTCTCTTCAACAGCTCGCTGTGAGGGAGGTCTCCCCCGGATGGCCTGAGCGATGTCACCCACAGGCTGAGAGCTGGATCTGAGGCGGGTTTTAAACCTCTTGACAAACCGTTACACTGCGCCCACCTGTCAAGCTGGTCAGCTACACGCCTTATTGTGAATAACTCTTATTCTTCAGCAAATCAAAACTGATGAGTCATCAAAACATTCACCCCCCGTACAGAGTGTGTCCATCGAGACATGAGCTAATCACACCTATTTGTTTGTTTTGTACCAAGCTGTAAACATGTTCATCTCTGCTGTAAAAACAGATTTTTTTTTTATGTTGTTTTTCAGATTAAATAAATATTTCTATATAAATGCACTCCTCTATGTCTACTTATGAGTATACATTTCAGATTTGAAATGACAAGACTAAAATGTGCATTAATGCTCAACTCAATAGCTTAGGGAAGGAAGTCTACTTTTACACAACTTCTTATTCTTTTTTTAAATACTAATGTAGTTCATTTCTGAAAGTGGGATGGAACAGAGTCATTGCAAAAATATGACCTTAAACACAGCCCCATTCTTAAATCAAGATACACAGAGAGTAAATAAGATCAATAACTTGTGAATAAAAACACAGTTAAAAATGATTTAGAAATGTAGTCTTCCCAGATCAATATCACATAATATCAACTTCTCCCATCTAAACTGGACAAAGGGTTTTAAAATGGGAAGAAAATAGTTTGATTGCAAGTTGTTTGGAGGAGATCTATTTTTATTTGAACAGCATGAATACAGTCTTCCAAGGTGCAAACCCTCCTTCTTCTGAAGCTTGTGGAGCTCGTTGATGTACTGCCGTCTTATCTGCTGGTCATCTTCTCTCAGCAGAACTTCGACTGTTGAAAAGTCATTCTGAAGAAGCTCGAGCATGTGACATGGATCCAGGAGAACATGGACTTTTAGTGAGGGGTCTTCAGGATGGCAAAGAAAGAGAGAAAATATCAGTTATTCATTAAATCATTTTGTTTGTTCTCATCTATTTTTCGGTATTCATCTGTGTGTAAGAGTACATTTATAAATTCAACAGTGTACTACCCAGACAACAAAGGTACAGTATTCAGGTAATCAACATCTATTCAAAGTTAAGAAGATAAACCTTATTGTAATCATGCTGTTTTCAGCTCTCTCTCTCACTCACACAATGATATTCCACATCAAATTGTCTCAGATTTTGTGTGAGGAAAAATTAAGCAGTTTATTGTGGATAGTGCTTCATCTTAACATGAAACAAATATAATCTGAATTATTTAAATCAGTAACAGGTCCCAACTCTCTGTGCTTTAGTACAGAACATACAGTAACTCATTTATTATTAACATGAGCTCAGTACATGGCTGTATTCTTCAAACTATTTCTTATACTTTATATCTATGTGCTTTAAATCTTATTTTCATTCCACATGTTATTTATATTTTATATTTCTACTGCTATATTCTGTGTATGAGTTCAGTGAAAATTAATATGGTTATTAATATAGTTCTTAATGGTTACAGATGCTCTTACAAAGTGCATTTTTTTAAATTTGTTAACAGTTTGCTCAAATCTTAAGACACTACATCAACCATGTAACTTTAATGTCATCCTCTATAACCTACACAGCACATTAGGTTCAGTTCAGTTTATGTTACTGACAGATAATTACTACACAAAGTTTGTTTTTTAATGTCCACATTTAGGTGGAGTATAACATTCATCATAACGTCAGATAACAACTGAGGTGAACCTTTAGCTTCTAACATCACACAAACTAATTTTCAACATCTTAACAACAAACATTTCTAAATAATGTAAATAATGAGCTACACAGTTAGCCGACTGGTTTACAAGCTAACGCTAAACAAGCTAGGTCCGTAAATATAAACACGAGTAAGCAGTAAATATAACACTACTATATCACTTACCGAAGAAAACTGAAGCATCAACTTGTTGGATGGTCTGTTAACCGCACAGCAAGCCATGTATGTTGTCAGATATGTGTTAAACAAACTCTCCAAACTTAGTAAAAAAGAGGAGAAATCAGACGGATCAAGCTGTTAGCCTCCTGACCTGCTGACCGCACAGAGCTGTCAATCAAATCTGACACAACCAAATATGGGCATAGTCGTTTTCCTTAATAGAATAAAATCCGATGAGTTATAAAAAAATTCACCCCCCCCACAGTGTGAGGAGAAGGGGCCATCAACTTCTCAGATATATCTCGTTTTTTGAACCAGGCTGTAAACATGTTGATTCCTGTGGTAAAAACGGGTTTTTTTGGCTGTGGGCTTATGGCACTTCCGGCGCTTCTGCAGCCAGCCTCAAGCGGAACCTCGAGGAACTGCAGTTTTTTGTACTTCCGCATAGGCTTCATTTTTTCGAGACCGGAGGTTGCCTCTTGATTTAAACGCTTCAAGGGATGCAGAATAAGGGGCGTGGTCACATTGAGTGACAGGTGGAAGCTGTAAGCTGTCTGTTCACCAATATGTTAGCTGTCATGCTAAAGAGGATCAGTATAAAAGCTCTGTTTAGGTGCACCAAAGAGATTGTTAACTTCCCTGAATTCTGATTGAAGTGGAAAAACTTGTGCAAGTGTATGAACGTGTGGTACACTTTTGGAACTATGGTCACCCATTAACTTAGGCTGCAACATTTATTAAGTAGTGATGAGACACTCAGATTAATGTTTGAATCTCTGTATCCACTCTACTTGCATTTCTAAAACTGCTGGAGGATAGGAATTACCTTCTGTCAAAATAGTGTTGTCATAAATAATCGTGCTAATGGAAGTATTTCAGATTAAACTGAAATATCCTTTCATTGAAACAGGAAGGCTTAATAACTGAATTTAGTCGATTGAGGCGGATCATAATCATAGAGGCGGGCTGACACATTAGTGAGTTAGTGAATCCTGATGAGACACTTACATTAATTAAATATGGTTCTTACCTTTAAGGCCAGGATTATTACAATACTTATCAAACTAACAGTGGCAAGATAAAAAGTTCCAGTGTCCTCTGTAGCCACTTTAAGAACAAGCTAATGGCCAATAGCTTTTAAAGCCAAATGAGGATTAGCATTCGTCTCCATCTCTGCTCTGAGTAATCCAGTGATAGGTGAGGCAGATCAGATGGTATCACTCGAGCTGAGTAATCCACTTTGCATGTTCCTTCTAATAATTTTAGTCGGGTAATCAGCAATTTGCAATGGCTTATCTTTTGAGGGTAACCCCGTCAACCCTGTTAATCTATAACGATTCACCCTCGTGTAATTTCACATTAAACCGGGCGACAATTCATTAGGTGGGTGCAGAGGCTCACGAATGCTCTGCGCGCTGCAATTACAGCCCATAGAGGAGGGCCCTGACCTGGGAATGGGCCCGCCAACACGACCACCAGTCACACTAATGGAAGCAGGGGGAGTGAGGGGACAAGATGGCTGTCATATCTTCAGCAAAGGGGACTGACCGCCCTGACAGGTGAGGATGGGTCTTTGTAATTATTTAGCGAGGACACGGACTGGAACATTAGGAATGACCGCAGGAAATGGAGATCAGATTGAAAAGTGAAGTGGGCACATGGAGCACTGAGGAGAGCAGAGGAGGTGTGCTTGTTGTGGAATATGGTTTACATGCTTCATCTCGAGCAGGAGAGCTGTTTTAATGGGCGCCAGTTCTCTTTTAGCCTGGGGGTACGGTATGTGAAAGCAGGGTAATATTTAAAATGACTTTCAACATAACAGCCAAAAGCCTTGAAAGCTAAGATTGATGAGAGCAATAGAAGTTTTATAGCCCAATGAGATTAAGACATTACAGCACCTTAAGTGTGATAATTTACTTTTAAGTAGAGCCGTTTTCCATGAAGCCAACAGATCATAGTTTTTTTTTATGTGGATCACAGCCTTTAATTTCAACAGCTGAAAATCCTCTTGCCATTTTTGTCTCTGTTTTCTCAGCTGCAGGGCCACACAGTGTTGTATTTATCCCCAGACATGCAAGTGAGATCAGTGTTTGCAGAAGAGAATCAGCTTTTTGAGTGATGGATTGCATACTCTGTGTTTACTAAAATGCTTATTGAAGTGAATACACTTAAGACATTTGGGACCTGAGCAGATCTGTCTGGCATGCTTTTATCATGATGGTAATAACATTTAAAATTCCCTCAGATCAGTGGATGCACAGACAGGGACACAGATGCACCAACTTTTTTTTCTTGAATGATGAAACCTTCTGTTTGGTCTGATCAAGAGTTGAGGAAACGCAATCCATAGCAGAAGTTTAAGAGTCTGTTTTGAATTGTTGAACATGAAAGGAATCTAGATGACACCCTTGGTTTTATTCCAAAGAGATAACAGACTCAGACATGAGGAACCGAGGTGGAAGGAAAATGGCTCCATGCAGGCCTCACATCAAACCTCTTTAATCTGAACGTGATCTTTGTTTTTCTGCGTCTCTTCTGCATTGGTTGCCAAGTTCTGCAGCAGGCCTGATTTATTTATGTATAATCAGCAAACAGTTAATTGGCTTAAGAGCTAATGTAAGCAACTGTGTCATTAGCACTTGGTTACAAACAACAATGTGTTTTCTCTGTCGATTTTCATGAGATCAAAAGATGTTTAAAGGCACAAATAAAAACACACCTCTATGTTACTGTACCTCTATGATTGAGTTCTACCGCCTTAAAAATGGAGAAAAATCAACCTCTTTCACGACCGACCAAATAAAAAACATGAAAAATAAAACTTAAGATTGTACATTGGATGAAGCCATACGTCCTATAAGAGATTAAGAAAGGTCTGGATCTGGACCCTACATTTAAATAAAACTTGTAAGCGTGGTTTAATCTTAAACACAGACTCAATGGACAAACATGTAAAAAATTAAAGTCCATAAATGCACCTTTAGTACTGATGAAAGTGTATTTATGAACAGACTTAAGTGTTATAAAAGTGTTCTTTATTAATATGAATCAGTGTCACATACTTAGTCTCATTTGGTGCCGCAGGCTGTAATACCTTTCTGTATGAATATATCTATTAATGTGTCATTGCAGAATGGAGTTATAGGCCTTACTTAGAAGTTGATTGTTTCACTGGAGACAATAATGCTGCAGTAAAAGTACCAAAAAGATTCACCATGTCATTAAAGGAGGAGCATAAATCTGAGAAAGCTGCACCCTGACTATCAAGAGAATACTAAGAGAACATAAAAGCTGCCTTCAGTCATATCGCTGATGGCAGCAGTTACTGACAACAAGTTTAGTTTCCACCAAAGTGTAATTATATTCAAGCAGACCCCCATCGGGAAAGACGTGTCAGAGCACCTCAGGGGGTGTTGAATATCACAGGTTAAACATAGAGCGAGAAGCGTGGGCCGCCAATCCACCTGCTATTCTCCATCACACAAAGCAGAATACATCAGAGAGAGAGATGGACAGACTCTAAACAGACACTGATGAGTGTTCATACTCTATACACAAACATTTACTTAGAAATATGAGGACAAGGATTTATCTGGAAACCGTTGGGAGGCTGAAAGTCTCTGTTTTCATTTCACTCGAAGAATTTCGGTGCAAAGCAATCGTTGATGGAAAGGAGGGGAAGTAATTGTCCTCCCTTCAGGCACCCGAGACCCCTGATGGCTGTCATGACCACAACGTCTACAGTAACAGCAGAGGGAAAAGGAAGAGGGGGGGGGGGGAAGACAATGTGACAGAGACAGTGACAGAATAAGACACAACACAGCCATGTTTCCATCCACTGTCAATCACATGCTTTGCTGCAAAAACATATAAAAGCACAAATATGTCTTCAGAACTCTGCTGTGATATTGAGTTGAACAATCAGCTCGTTTGTCTTTCTATGCCTCATCTATAGACACACAACTGCCTTTTACTGTCTGATCAACTCAGGATTCACTTTAACAAAGTGAGAAAAACTTTCAAATACAAGGCCTTTTAAATGATTTGACTATTGAGCTGTCTGGAGGACACAGTCAAGCCAAGAGGAAAGTTAATGGCATTGAGAAGTCGATCTGTTTTGTCAATTTTAACATGTATAGAAGTGTGAATAAAATAAAGATTTTCAGCTTTTGTTCTGCTTGCTGCTTGCTGTCTGAGTAGCTCAGTCTGTAAGGACTAAGGGATAATGAACCGAAGAGTCACCTGTCCCAGTATGAACCACATCTAGAAATCAAAATAAAAAACTGGAACTGCCCTGGAGCAAGGTACCAAATCCCAAACTGCTCAGAGCGCCATAAATTAAACTACAGGACATTGGACAAAGTTGTCCTTTGTGACACACTTCATCCTGAGGAGCTAGCTTGTTGTTAGCCTACAGTACACCTGAATGTTTGTTTCACATTTCATGGCAATCCATCCATGTGCCGATGTAGATGCATTTTACTGGACCTCTTTTACATGAGATTCATTTTTTGGGTATCACTTCAGTCAGGAAGAATAATCCTGTGGGAATGCTGATTGTCGACACAAAGTTGAATTGAGATCCACCCAATAATAATTGGGATGTTTTATGTGGGCGAAATCGGTGAAGTGACCAACAAACAGGCACACATTTCAATCCCCATACTGCCAACATGGCTGATATGAATATATTGAAAGATTTATCTGCAAGGTGCGTGCAGATTTTGGTCAACGGCAGCATTGGCATCCTCTTTGTTACAGAAACTGTCTGCCGTTTGGATTTCATGCCACACCTTCTCATTGGCTTACTGTGAGTGTGTCTGCTGCAGGTAGTTTCTGATAAACTAACATAATTTCCTGGAAATTATGGCAGACAGCAGGAAGTATCCAGGATAATTGGCTTCACTCACACTTTTTGAGTCCAGTTGAGTGTATGTACTTCATTCCAGGTCAGTGATGGAAACCCAGCTGGTGGGACAGGTTGAGGGGGAGAAACTTTGAGTGAGTTAACTCCAGAGGTGTTACTCAGGTGGCAGCTCATTACTGAACCAAGATGTGTGAAATGTATGCAGGTCTTTGCACAAGAGAAACGAGGTGTAGTTTTGGAGTGAGCAAGATGGAAATCTAAGCCAACTACAGGAAACAACCCAAAACACATTTTTTATGGATGTCAGGAGAAGGATGTTGACATTTGATAGCCAGCAATTACTCGTGTTTGGATAGTCTAGCATAGCAAAATCTGGAGTTAGGCTCACTTTCAGCTGTCTTCAGGAAAGCTAAATTACAGCAAAGAGTGTGGCTAAGTCCATCATGCTTATAATCATGTGAGACAGACATGGAAAGAAGTAGACATCGGAGCTGATGAAACTCCACCACCAGTGATTCTGAGCTGCACTTCGTCCAAACTTGGGAGTCATGTGGAGGGCTTAAGGCTAGCTGCTGCAGCTAAGCTTCCACCACTGTTGATCTGTCTAAGAGCAACAAGACAGCTGCACGGAGAAAGAGAGAAGAGAGGGCGAGAGAGACAGAGGGGGGCGTCGGGGAGGGGGAGAGAAGCAGGATTAGGAAGATGGATTTGGATGCTGGTGAAGTGTAGCCAAACGGTGAGAATTAAGGGAAAACAGTGAGCAGTAAGGCTTATCAAGGCAAGTGAGATTTAGCAAGGCCTGAAAGCAGTCCTCTGCTGGAAGCTGGGCTGTTAAACCTGTCTGCCTCTCAAGCTGAGGCCCAGTGTGCCTGAGAGGGTAAAAGACCCCTTCATAACCTCACACTTTACACAATATGCTCCAACATCTACAACTATAGAGCTTTTTTGTCAAATGAGAATTCAAAGCTGCAGAAAGAATGTTGTTTCTGTTCGTCTAGCTGTTTGATACCAAAATAGAATAGAATAGACCATCTGTGTTTTAATCTCGTTTAGAGGAACACAACAGACACAACACTGATGTTATTGTTGCTTCCAGCTACTTGTAACCAAACAGTGTTTAAACCAACAGTTTAATGATCTGTTATATCCGATATGAAGCCAAGACTTTTGCAAGACCTGAGCCATTTAAACCTCTCACATACTCTCTTATTCCTGCACTGGAGAGGAGCCCTTCCCTGGCAGCACTGCAGCATTCTGCCCCTCCGAGGGGCTTCCAGAGACCTGGCCAATCAGAAGAAAGTGGGCAAGTGGAGAAGGGGGCCTTAAAGAGACAGCAGCTGAAATGAACTGTTGCAAGTAGAGGCTGAAAGAAGGGTCTTTACTGACACCAGTGTCAGATAAATAGGATGTTTCTTGAGCTGCAGATCATGCATAGTTATTCTATAGGTTTCACAAATTGACAACATGAGAGGTGAACATAAAATGCTGAAGACTGGAAAGACTTGATATCTTGTATAGAGAATGTGTCCAGTGTCTAGGCTTTATTTAGTGCATAGTCTTCTATGGTTGTTTGTTCCTTCTTATAATCTGCTGTAAGACCACAAGTGTCCTTGGTTAAGCAAAGTGAAATAAGTGTAACTTCTGTTTCATTAATGAGTTCTGCCTTCTATCACATTCAGAGTTCAATTTAGGACAGAGCCACGTTTGAGGTTCATTTGAAAATGTGTTTACAGCTTTCACCATGTTCATATAAACAAACTAGCATAAAGCAATGTGTTTCTGAATTTGTAGTGGCATGCACACAAGATGGATCAAGATGCATAAAGCAGCACAGAAACAGATTTTTTCTTTGTTTCAAACAGACAGTCCTCTTTGTTTTACAAAAGATTTGCAGAATTTCCAGACACTGCTGTCAACCTCTGGGTATTAGTGTCAGAGCAGCATGATGCGGAACACTGACCCTTTCTCTCCTCTGGCTTAACAAAACACCAAAGAGGGCATCTTAAACATGCAGGATTAGTCTCATTTAAATAGTAAGCATATGCTCCTGTTTCTCCAAATGTGGGTGCCAAAAAAATGTATTATCCATAATTCAGCCAAGGGAAGAAGAGAAATGATGCACGACCATGAGTCTTGTATGTGAATCACTGAAATACCATCAATGCTCCCTCTTAATAAAATATTACATTCTCCCATGTCCTCACCATTTCAGAGTCTGCTCATGCAACACATTTTAACTGTCATTCAAGTGCTGTGGTCCAAAAATGCATCAAAAGGTTCAAAACATTTGAAGACATTTGAATGCCAAAGGTTTCTAAGTAACCTAAGCCGTCAAATTCATCACTGTTCTCATGCGAACCAGCTTGTCTTCCTAACACTCTTTAATTTTCACCTCCCTTCTTTACTAAATAAAGAGTTTGAGCTAATACCTTGAGGCATGCAGCAGAATAATTTACACTAGTGAGATGAAAAGGGTGTCAGAGAATTAATTAGGGTATTAAAGGTGCAGATAGCAACAGTCTCAAAGCCGCTGAGAGAAGAAAACAGAGAGAGAGAAGAAGAAGAAGAAAGAGAGAGAGAGAGATCAGTGTGTCGAAAGTTATCTTTACCCTGCAGCATAATGGGAGTGTTAAACACAGCTAAACACTTCAAAACCAGATTCGGTACAGGGAGGGGTGCACAGTGGAACGACCTCTACCTTACATCTGGATGTGAGTGTTGTAATAGATCACCTCCACTCCCTCCCCCTCCTTCTTTCTTTCTTTCTTTTAGTTCCAACTTTAGCAGATGTTCCAGAGTTTCAATGCCTTTTTTCCCGCAAGTGAAGGTACACAGGAATCTGACGCTCTTTCATATCCAGCTGATTGCAGGGACGTTATTGCTTTGACTGAGGGTGACAGTAGCTGTCACGGCTGTCAAACGGCTCGGCCTGCAGCATATCAAACCGCAGGTTATGGTGTGACTGGTGACATGCTCAATCAGCCATTAAAGTGAAATCACTGTCAGCCGTACATGGCTCCTGACAATCAGTCATCAGACCGAGGAGGCTCATCCACCCAATTGGACTCAAGGTGATTGCAAGGGAAAGTTTGGTGTACGGTTCGAGCGACATATGACTTTTCTCATGTTCTGCAGGATTATTGGTCTTTTATTAAGTATTGGATATCAGCCAATCATTTGGCCCTGATCCAATATGATGAAGGTTCCTGACTGGCCTGTGACAGCCCTTACAGTTTGGAGGTCGTCGTGCGTGTCCTGTGTAGTCTGACATCATCAGAGCGTGTTGAGAGGAGGTGAGGGTCAGCAGTGGGACCATGTGACACCTGTCCTGGCTTACTGTCCACCTACAGAGGGTCAAAAGTTGTCACGATCACTTCATCCAAAGAGTGCTCCACTGGTACAAGAAAGCTAGAAACATGATATGAATAAAGTTGATAATTAAGCTTAAAGGTGCTTGTGTAATCCATCGATAATTAAAACTGAGCAATAACCACTTTAATCAAAGGATAATAACACGGCGCAATGTAATTATCTAGGTGAACTTGAACCTACTGTGAGGAGCTTATAACAGTCTCATGTTAACACTGATGCATGTATATGAACAAAATATGATTACCAGTAAGAAGATGGATAATTGTGTTGTAGTCAAGGCCGCACTAATCAAGACCAAGACTTACCCAAGACTAGAGTGATCCGAGACCAAGACCAAGGCAGGGCAAAACAGAAACATGACCAAGACCATAAAGATCACAGAAAAATCCTAATCTTGTGTTCAGTGGGCGTGTCCCTCACTTAGATCGTACCACCAGGAAGGTAGCGGCCTTAACCGGTGTGCAAAAATGAAATTATGAATGAATTGAAGTTATCTGTTCTTTGAGAAAAGGGAGTTTTTCCCTGTAAACACGTTAATGACTTGGAAAAATAGCCTCTCAGTGGTGGTCTTGACTGGTCTTGATTTAAAATCCGCCCAGTCTGAGACCGAGACAAGACCGAGTAAAAATGCTTTCAATTCCAAAATGAGACGAGACCTTCAAAAAGTGGTCTCTAGACCGGTCATGAGACCAAGACCGATTTTGAGTACTACAACACGAGTTGATTCTGTAGATATCCTTAATGCTTATCACTAATGACGTTGCAATTCCAACGAGGCAATTTATGGCATAAAGATCCAACCCAATCCACCTCTGATGAGCAGACATATTGACTGTACTTGAAAATGGCATATTACAGTTTTAGTTATTATACTACATTTACTCTGGTAGCATTGATTGAAAAAAAAGCCATCAGTCATCAAGTATCAAAACCATATCCTTCGTTCCCAAAGCTTGTCCACTCTTGGTTTGGGAACAATAAACAAAACAATAAAGTTTTCCATAACCACTCCATAAAAGTTTTACATGGAAGCAGAAGTGAACAGTTTGGGGTCACACATAAAACCAAAATAGTGCACAAAAGACTGATGTAAGAGTCTGAAAGAGCCCAGAGGGAAATAGCTTCAAATGCCAAAAGTTGTAGTCAGAGATTGAGTCCAGGTTCTTGCACAGTGGAATATTACAGTTTTGCTGTAACCTTGCACAGAGGGACATGCTCCCCATAAAACATCAATTGAAGCTCTCCGAATCACCCATGACTTACCCGACAGGTCAACTATAAACCCGCAGAGAGAGTCTTTGAAACTGCAGGTTTGGTGTTTCAATTTAGGGCAGCCGTCATGGAAACTTCTCCAACATCAAAGCAACTTTGGACGGAGGCAGGTGGCGTGTCATATACCGCGGTCATGCCACTGGTCGGTAAAGCACACCGAGGACACGAGGTTATGTGGAAAACAAAGCAGTGTCCGGTCACTACGGTAAAAAGAAGAAAAGGGGTTGAACCCTCAGGGCAAAAACACAACATGTGTGTCAAACATATTGCAAGGCTCATAAAAGCTCACTCCAGGGGTTAACAGCTGGCTGGTGCCGGAGGACGGATGAGGTAAGGTGAGGATGAGTTGCAGGTGGAACAGAGGGTAAAAGCGACTAACCTTAATCCTCTAAACTTTTTCCTGAAGGAAGCACTTTTTTAATTCCAGACTCATCCTTCCCTGGGGAGGGACTGTTATCAGCTGAGTCTTTCTTCCTCCCCCCTCCCCCTGTTTTCCTTTTCCCCTTCCCTCCCTGCGATGCATCTGCCAGGTGTGATAAGGCAGACAAACGTTACCTTTACGGGGCTATTAAAACCGTTTCCCCCCGCAGTTTTGAAATGATTATCGCCTTAGGCCCACGGCTACAGGTTAGCTGATAGCTCACCTCCATCTGCCCATATCTGGGCGACTCTTTGAGGCTTAGGGCTGGCTGGGTGGTTGAAGATTATATGCGTTGCTTAAACGGCTTGAATACCAGGGGGAAATGGCCGAGGTGGGAGGGAGGAGAAAAAAAAAGGGATGGAAGAAATGAAAAGAGCAGGAGTCCTGACATCCACAATGCTGTGGCGGATGATAAGGGATATGGTGACAGCTCTTCCTCCTTCTGTCTGGGGCCTGGTCTGACTTTTTGTGGCACACATTGTCAGGTAAAGGGCAGTCGCAGTCAATGTTGAAGGAAGGCAGATGATCTTTTTTTGGCTTTCAAGAATGTTCCACATTGTTAAAGGATATTTCCTTAATTGGTTCTAAATTGGACTCAGGTCTCTTATCTGTCTTCTTTTGGCAGTGATTTTTAAGGGGAAAGAACAATTTTTTTTCATACAAGGTACAGTGAAATCCCTCAAAAGACTGAAGCTGTCTCATTTACAAACACTTAAAAAGTGCTTACAGTAGACATTTGTTAGCAGCTGAGACAGCTACTGTATCAATCCCCCAGCTTGGATGCTTCCTGCCAGCCAGCAGCATCTTCCAAATCCTCTCAAGCATCACGTCTGCTCCATAGAGATATCAACACCAACGCCTGCCGCTGCTGGCTTCCTCCCATTACCTGCTGCTTACTTTATCTGTCTGTGGCTGACTGATGGTCTTCTTTTTTTCCTGCCCATTTCCTGCTATCCATTAGAATGTATCGCTCATTGGCAGTCAATCTGGGTCAAATTTGATAATTTCTATCATATTTTAAATGGAAAATGCCAGTTAACATGTAAAAGGCTTTTCTTTTAAGCAATCAATAGGAAATGCTAAGTGACTGATGCAGAGCTGAAGTGTTCATTAACTCTGCTAAGGTGGCAACAGCCCTCCTTTGGCCACTCTGAAACCTTTATAACTGAATAATCTGACAGCTGAGCCACTTCATTGAGGCAGGAATGAATATGTATTAACATTAATTTAATTGCACTTTGAGATTTTCCTCTCTAATTGACCTTGGCCCCCTTACAGCATAATTACTAGGAGCGTTACTTTTGCTCACTGCAGCCAGACACATCCTGTAAGGTCAGTGACCCTGCAATCTGCATAAAGAATTAAACAGGTGATAAAGCAGGGCTTACAACATCCTAATGAAGAATCATCAGCCGGTAGAACCTGCAAATTCATTTTTAATGTAAACCCTGATAACAAGTCAGGTGGGAACCTGTAAGTATGTGGTTAATAAGACCAACAGGGAGGCATAAAGGTTACTGAAATAAAAACCAGCTGTCTTTTGTCTTGGTACATTAGTGCGAACACATAGAGACTACCGAGGGCTGGAGCAACATGACTTACAGATTCATGTCTTTTTATGGCCAATGCAAAATGCCAAAACCACTTGTTACCTTGACATTTGAGGCAATAATAATATACCCCTTGGGTGCCGCCAGTTTGCCCTCACATGGGCATTTATACATCTAAATAAGACTCTGTTTATGATCCAAACTTTAACTGTTAGATATAATGAAAAAATCAGACCACTACCACTGAGCTAAGATTAGACAGGAGTTCCTTCTTCGATTTTGTCTCTCGAGGATGTCCACTAATATGTCCAACCTTACAGCAGGCACTGCCTTGTTATTCTATACAATAATGTAACAAAGCACCTTTGACTGGAGCTCTTTTAACCAGAGCTTCTTGCCAGCAGTCCACCGAAGGTGATTGGAACTGCTCAGCCATGCAGTGGAGAGCCTGCCGAGAGCTTTTCACCCCACCGTATAATGAGCTATGTTCAGGTCCACTCCACATCCATCCAGACCATTATTGGCTCCAAAAAGCTTTCAAATTGCCATTTGAGCACTCAGTCTACTTAACCAATAGCCTATTCATAAGTGTGCCAACGGTCCTTCTCAATAAGGGCAATTTGAATTGTGAATTACACAATTAAAATATTCCCGCCCATTTAACTTGGTACAAGGACTTGATTGATTGCTTACATTTTCAATACTGCTAACAGGGTTCAATTCAAAGTGAGGGCCCCAGGCCCTTTAAACCCCTTTATTTCTCCTTAGATAATAATCCAAAATTAATTTAAAAAAAGACAAAAAAAATCTTAAAAACCATATTGAAAAATGAAAAGTTGCATAAAATAAGAGATTTTAACTCTCATGTTGTTAGGTTACTGCAGTAAATCAATCTGTAGTTTGATAACAAAAATAATTGAATTGGTAGACCCTCTAGGCCCCTTCATCCATAATGTCTCTTAAGTCCAGAATGCAATGTAGTTTTTGTGTTTTTTCGTTTCAGAGGCATGCCACAGGAGACCTAAATGTCTGGCTGTGAATGTGCCAGCAGTGGGTCTGTCATTGAATTGTGTTGTGTACAAACACAAGCTCAATCTCTCATATTTGTATTTGAGCCATTTTCTTCTCCAACCAGGAGAAATAGCAACACATATTAAAATGTCTGAGGAGTTTCTATTGCAAACATCATGACAAAAGTCACTCAAATCCATGTACACCTGAGCCTTGCAACACACACACACACATGTAACACCCTTTTCCTGCAATTAGTACAAAAAAGTATGAACAGAAAGTAATTTCACAACATATTATGTATACTGTAATGATTAAAATACATTTACAATAATAAAAGTAGTGCTGTTGGCTCACAGCGAGAAGGTTCCTGGTTGGACTTTGCATGTTCCCCCCTTGCATGCGTGTTCTCTCCAGGTACTCCAGCTGCATGGATTGCTATGCTAACCACAATGCTTGTTTGTAGCTTTATTCACAAACAAGCAAGGAACATTGAAAGTGCAGAGAGCAGAGAGAATGCAAAACCTTTTCATGGAAGCATCTCAAAGCAAAGACTTTCACAGACGTGCATCAAAGCCGCGCATGCAGAAACAAAAGCCTCGCCTCTTTTTTTAGATGATAGAAAAAAATGTTCCTAACAGAGAAGGTGCTTATATTTAATATTCAATGTGTGAAATGCAACAAACCTCTCCTCTAGAATCAGCTGTATATTTTTAACTCACATGAGATTCTTCAGAAACATACATGCTGTGTTCAAAATAGAAGAAGATTCTAAAAACAACAGACTACAATTCTCTTAAATGTTTATGTTGTTATGTTTGACTGGCTTTGTGAACTAAAACGTCCAGGGAAATAATGTGGCTGTTAATCCAGCTGCCACCCTCGTCCTCCCTGCCCCACTTTCAGGTTTTTACTGAGAGAACAAAAACTGAATCAGTAACACGCTCGCAGGATTAATTGGAGGCCACATAGGTGTTTTTAAAGCATCCGTTCTCCTGCATCCGAGACCCCCAGGGGTGTTGTTTTCTGTGCCAGGGTGTTATGAGGAAATTTCTCTTAATGAAAAAAAAAAGAAATCACAACAACAGTGTGCACCTAGCCTGCAGTCCTGTGCTGGCCCCCCCAGGAAGGCGAGAACATGGTATGAGTGAGGCCTTTCAATAATGGAGTTCACTATTAATCATCTCCCTCACGTGTCCGCTCTGTGTCTCCTTTCAGTTTTATTGAGTAGCCGTTCTTATCTAACCTCTTCCTCTACCATTCAAGTGATTCCTCCTCCTTCATGACTCGTAAAAACAGCAGTAAAATGTATCTCTGTGAATTCCTTCAATACATGGAAATACATGTGCAAATAAACCATAACAAATCAAAGAATGGCTCTGTTGCCGGGTGCTCGCCTACATACATTTATAGTTAGCCAATGGTTGCAGTTTTGTATGCAGCTCTGAACAAAAAGGTCCATTAATCAATCAATCAGTCAATCAATCAGTCAATCATTATTTGTAGATTGCCAATTCACAACCAGGATTAATTGGAGATGCTTTGTTTCTGTCATGTTGAATTCAGCTGGTACACTGTGTAAGGAGCATGCACACTCTACACCAATGGTGCATGGGACACTATGTTTTCAAGGTTATCTTGATTGCTAGAGGGGACAACTTCTGACTGAGCTCCCCCCAACCTTCAGCGAGGTGATCTGGCACTACTACCACCCGACGTCCCTGATGCCCAGCCACCACCATCTGACTGTAGTCCTACAACCAGTGACGTCCTCATTCATGCACGGCTTTCTCCGACCTCCACCTCAGCAGCAAGGAAGTGTGGAGAACAGGAACACGAGGAATAAAAAGCAGAAATCCTGCCTGCATATTATCCCATATGCTCTTTTTGTAAAGCGTCTCGAGATGATACTTTTTTTGAATTGGCGCTATACAAATAATGATAAAGACTGAGTAAACAAACTAAGCCATGTCATCAAACTTACCATGATGAAGAATATTCAATGGTTCAATGAGTGCTTTCATTTCAGAGCAGCATCTCTGACCTGATCCCTCACTGAGCGTTGCACTGAATGTACCAGTTTCAGAGTCTTTGTGAGCGTGTGCCAACCAGTCCTGCTCATCATGACTTATTTACATTGTTTACTCTCACTGTTCCCCAAAGAGGCCAACAGGGGCACCACTGCAGAAGGGAAAGGGGGTGGGGTGGGGGGCAGGCTGAATGATTCACAGTCCCAGAGCGCAACAGGAGCCCTGCAACATGCCAACAGTTTTACATATTTATAGAGTCAGAGGTGTTGCTGAGCTGTTTGTGGCGCCCCAGAGGTCAGGCTACAGTAAGATCATAGCATCTTGTGTTACCTTGTGTATGCTTTGTTACCCTTCCTCTCAGAGGCTGAAACAGCTTGGGTCTCTGTCTTTCTTTCAGCCATATTGAATGCATGAAAGTGCACATGAAAGGCATGTGATTCTTTTTTTTTTTGGACGACGCCTGTGGAAAACATTTCGTGAAAGTGTAAAATCATAATCGTTTGTTATTGTTTTTCTGTTGGAATAGAGAACGCACATCTCTGCTGCCAGAGAGTGAATGTTTTGCTATCACATTGGAGAGGTTAGTACACATACAGCAGTCCCACATATGTTCTTTATGTGTCCATTGCGTGCCAACAGTTAATCGCACTATTTCCTGTAATTCTCGTCCCCTGGTGAGCAGATGAGTGACGCCCAAAAACAATAAAAGCCCAGACTTTCTAGAGAATGAATCAAAGGAAAAGCATCACAAAATATCCCTGACTCCACTGATGAAGAGTACATTTCCTAGACAGATTGATGTTGGGAAGAAGAGCTGACATCAAAAAGCTTTTCTT
The DNA here is from genome assembly GCF_963930695.1 of Labrus bergylta. Classification (NCBI taxonomy): domain Eukaryota; kingdom Metazoa; phylum Chordata; class Actinopteri; order Labriformes; family Labridae; genus Labrus; species Labrus bergylta. The sequence continues at coordinate 21,197,386 of NC_089214.1, read as the reverse complement.
AATATTTTAGAAGGGAGGAGTTTTATATCTGAAGGGTTTGAAAGTCCTGTATATCCTCTGAATGTGTTTATGTGATCAGCGTCCAAAACACTGGAATCCATCAGGAATGATTGAGGTAATTTTGCATGAGCTGCTTCTCTCTCGCTGCCTCTCACTCTCTCTCTCTCTCTCTCTGCCTCTCACTCTCTCTCTCTCTCTCTCTCTCTGCCTCTCTCTCTCTTTCTCTCTTTCTCTCTCTCTCTCTCTCTCTCTCTCTCTCTCTCTCTCTCTCTCTCTCTCTCTCTCTGTAGAGTTCAACAGCTTCATTTCAGAGGGAGGTCTGAGCTCAGGCCTTCTGTGTGCAGGCTTCAAACAAAAAGAAGACAACCCACCACTTAATTCTCTTTCATTGAGCTTTTCTTCATTTGCACACAGCACAATATATGTGTTAATGCATGTGCAAGAACTCTGTATTTTGAACCACTATGCAGCTATGGGTTTTTTTTAATTTTTTTTATCAGCTGACGTCATGCTACTCTAGTGTGTTGTGGTTATTTATGACGTGTTTAAAAGTCCTTTGAAGTTGAGCCCTTTTTGTTGTGTGTGTTTATCCGAAACCCAAATCGATGCAGCACATTTTCTTGACAGGAAAATTAAAGTTGAGATGTAGCATTTTTAGAGGCCAGTCAACATCAGAGTCTTAGTTTGTAAGATCTTGAACAGACTATTCCAGGAGATGGGCTTTTCAGATCATATTTCCTAATTATCCTGATGCACTCCAGACTGCAGCGTGCTAATCAGAAGACACGAGTGTTCAGGGCATGAAAGGGGGTAGGGGGATGTGTGTGTGTGTGTGTGTGTGTGTGTGTGTGTGTGTGTGTGTGTGTGTGTGTGTGTGTGTGTGTGTGTGTGTGTGTGTGTGGGGGGGGGGGGTGCATAATGCTCACCTTCTTGTTACCGAAAGGTTTATTCTCAGCCGTCGTTGCCTTGGTGAGCGTGTCCCTGCTGCGAGCAAAAGCATGCTACATTATCAGTTCAGCGGGCTTTGAGAAGATGCAGCCTCACACAGAGCTCAATGGGCTCCCCCTCTTAGCGTACAGATGGCTGTGGCGAGGCCCCGGTGGAAATAACACTAAATAAAAATTCTCTGTAAAGTCTCTCTCAGGATGTGACAAAAGAAAAGCGGGGCTACCTTGCCACCTGCAACGTCTGGCACCTCCCTCTCTTCTTCGCCAATTAAAGGGCTGAAAAAAAGAATCACCATGCTCCCGGGCTTAGTTTTGCATAATAACATTTGCATAAAATAGGACCATCTGTTTTGAAACCTTTAATTTTTTTTGGACTGTGACTTTAATGTGTTAATGTTGTGAGCTCTGATTTGCTATGCCGTTGATTTCCTTGTGGGCACGGCTACTGAAGGAAAAAAAAGAAAGAGGTCTAGATCCCTATTAAATACAACACAGCCGAAGCCACCGCTCAGTTTGCAACAGCATGACAGTTTGGCACATAATCCTAATAAGACAGTGACCTGATTACTTATATGCAAATCATGTATGTCAATATTGGCTTGGAGAAAATGACTTGGAAGTCGAGATAATAGTTTTTTTTAATTGGCTGTTTTGTTTAATCTACAATGAGCTAAAAGGACAGTTCTGGTTTAGTTCAGCCTTGCTCTTGTTTTTACTGTCATCAACACTTTGGCTGTTGGTTATGATGAGATCGGACGATGTGATATCAACACAAGAAAGTCCAGTGATGCTGGTCAGAATAACTTACCACTTTATGAAGAGGGAAAACAAAACAAACACTGTGTGCATCATTGATGTGGATGCACAACTGCAGAGTGTTAAAACTGGCTAGCATGGTCTTTGGTTTTAAATGGGGGGGTTCTTCAGTTGTTGTTGTTGTTGTTGTTGTTGCCTCAGGATGAGCCGCCAAGACAGACAAAAAATGTTTATCGTTGCCAAGGAAACACCAGAGGTTAAGTCAAAGACTGCTGCATAAGGAAGTGGGAGCTGCTACTGTACAATGTCACAATTCACTTAGCAGACGCTTTTTATCCAAACCGACGTACATCAGAGAGTAAGTACAACACTAATCCATTCATACACCGCCACTGAAGCAGCGGGAGCAATGCAGGGTTAAGTGTCTTGCCCAAGGACACATCCCCAGCTGGATTGCTTGAACTTGATTGAACCCTCGACCTTCTGGTTGAGAGGCGACAACTCTACCAACTGAGCTACAGCTGCTCTGTCAGCTACTGTAAGCTGCCGTATTGTTGCTGAATCACTCCCATGATTCCTCGCCAGCCACAACATCATCTTTTGTTATTGTTTTGATTGAGAGCCCCCTGGTGGCAGATTTTACATACTGTGAATTACACTAGAAATAGCCACACCCCCATTGCTTTCCTCAAAGACTCCAAACACAAAACCAACAATCCACACAATCCACTGCTGACTTGATTACTTATTTTATTTGTTATAATCTGCTCCCAGCGGTGACATGAATTAGCGCTTTTATAGGGCGTGACTGGGTGAATTCTTCAACAAGGATACTTTACAGCTTTTACAGCCCCATGTCATGGCTGTAGACTAAAACAATCGACTGCTGCGAAATTTACTCATTAAGTCTTTACATTAAAATAGCGCTCAGAGTTTAAACCGACAAAATTCTCTATGATTGACAATGAATTGACTTTGGTTTCATATCAGGGTGACTCAGCTTTAGCACTCGTCTCATTTTGTTTTTTCTGACTTATTTGTTGTCATTGGCATGTAAAGCATCCATACGCCTCATTCAGAGCGTCTATCCTCCTCTTGTGTAAGAGCAGCCAGCGTGCCACCATGAGGATGGATTAATACAAATGAAGAATCAAGCAGACGACAGAGCGTGAGCGCTTTCAGATGAGCACGATGGGAGCTGATGACCACTCAGCAGAGGCCCGCTGCCATGTGTGTCTCTGGACCTGCCAGGCTCCGTCTAAATGTGCCCTCTCAGGGATCCTCAACAGATGGTGGACATGTGGGACGACTCTGCCGCACATTCTTTCCTCTATTGTAAAACATGCAAAGTCACACCATGCAAATCCTTTTCATGACTCATGACTGTAGACTGCCTCGTCATGAGTTCACTGTTCAGTGTTCATCAAAAGTTAGAACTCTCACACAGATTAACTACAACGTTATGCCTTTGATATTCATAGTGGCCTCACATCTCTAAAATATGATGGAAAATACCCAACATGTAGTTCGTACTTGAAATCAGTCTTGGTCTCAAGAACATTTTGACTCGGTCTTGTCTCGGTCTCAGACTAGGCGGACTCCAGATTTTAAACCAAGACCGGACAAGACCACCTCTGATAGCCTTTTGTTCCATGTCTACTGTGAATAGAAGGAAATGCCCTTTTAAAAAAAAGAAGGAATAACTTAAATTTCTTTCAAAAATGATTTTGTTTCCCCCTGTTCAACCGCAACCGCTTGCTTGTGCTCAGTCTAAGTGGGTGACACGCTTGCTGAACACAAGATGAGGATTTTTCTGTGATATTTATGGTCTTGGTCTTGTCTCGGTCTCAGTCCCTGCTTTGGTCTTGGTCTTGGTCTTGACTCAGTCGCAGTCCCTAAATGTCTCGGTCCTGTCTCAGTGTTGCCCTGCTTTGGTCTTGGTCTTGGTCTTGACTCAGTCTCAGTCCCTAAATGTCTTGGTCGTCTTGTAGCACTCTGGTCTCGGGTATGTCATGGTCTTGGTTAATTTGCTCTTTACTACAACACTACCAGCATGCACTTCACCTCAGGTTGCCTGGTTGGCTGTGTATCCTGTAGCTAGCTAGCTTTTTACAATTGAAAATAAAGGAGGCTCGGCTAATGAAAAAAGATTTGGAACGCCCATTTTGTTGCCTCTTCTTCTCCTCCTGCCTCCTCCTACATCCTTCTTACTTCTGCTTCTTCTCTGAGGCAATCACTCTGACATCCTTCTCTGTGGCTCCTCATACCCAAAGCTTATTTGGAGATTTAACTTTGCATTTTTTTCCTCCCCATCACAACAAAGGCTGAAGTTAAGCTCTTTACTCAAGAAGAGGCATTATTTTAGATAGCTGGCGGTTGTCATCATCACATTTCCAGATCGGCAATCAGTTTTCCTTTATCTTCCATACCCCTATGCAGCCCTTCCAGGATTAAAGCCTCCATTTTTGAATACATTAAAGAAAAAAGTCATGCAGAATGATCGGCTTAATCTCATCTCTCCATATGAAACCCTTTTTTAATGTGTAGCTGTTTTTTTTATTAGTGTTTTTCCTTATTAATTTTAAACACCTCACCAGATTCACACAGTATTAAATCATTATAATTACACGACTCTAATTGCTATAATTTGGAGATCAGAAATTAAACAGTAAACTTCACAGTTCTGGTCCTCCAGCTCCAGCTTGGTGGTGCTCTCTCCATTACTGACACCATTTACCAGCGAGGTCTCTCACTGTTTAATTCAATGGAGTAAAAACAGCTGCACCACATTTCCTCATGGTCCCCTGCAAAACAATTGTAACCATTCCAGTAATTATAATAATAACAATTAGCCAGGGGCTTACTGGGCAGAAAATAAGGATGCGGGCCACACGGTGAAGCTTCATCAAAAAAATATTCAGAATATGAGATTGACTTATCAGGTGGCCTGTTGGGTGCAATTCAATTATGTCTTTGTTTTGCTGCAGGAAGAAGATGGAAACGCAGCACACAGTGAAATAGTGGCGTACTGCTGTTCCCGATAAAAGGTCAATAAAAGCAACAGCATGAAAGAGAAAAGTGATTAGCAGTAAAACTAATAGATTGTGGAATATTGTACTGAGGGAGCTATTTGAACTGTTTCGTTTCAGTTGGAGATGAAAGTTTTGAGAGTTTTTTTTTTTTTACTAGTGTCTTTAGGAAACAACTTCTATTCATTTCTGAGACTAAATTGCTCTTTTCCTGCTGTGTTCATGATCACAAGCATGCACTGTACTTTTCCCATTCTTTTTGTAGGAGCTCCTTTCAAAACTGTCCCCAAGTCACTTCGTCCAAGAAGCACATGCACTAATCTGACTCATATAATCAACATTAGGTCAATAACAGAAACACATTTAGATGCTCTCTGCACCACAGAATAATTCAAGATGAGGTGTAGACATTTTGGGGCGGCTGTGTCTCAGTTGGAGTTGGAGTTAGAGAAGGTTGGGGATTCGATCCCCAGCTCCTACAGCAACATGTCCGATGTGTCCTTGGGCAAGACATTTACCCCCAATTTGCTTCTGCTGCCTTGATGGCAGGGATGAATGTGTATGAATGGATTAGTTACTTCTGATGGTCTCACTACATAGCAACCTCTGCAATCAGTGTGTGAATGTGTAGGTGTGACCTGCGGTGTAAAAGCCCTTTGTACAAGCTCAAGTCCATTTACCAGTTTAACCAGTCACAATCACTTCTTTTTCTTAAATTTCTAGAAGGGCAAATATTTCTAAGTGTATGTATATGTTAATGGCCCTACTGTCACCCTGGCACAGGTAAAGAAGGGCAAAAATGTTCTTCGCTTTCAGACTGATCACAGCTACAGTAATAATCAGACACAAGCTCCGTACTATTTTTGTTTGCTCTTCCGAGAACCTCGGTCATCTGCCAAGAACTCTGATGTTATCCCAGTCCACTCTCCAAATGCAAATCTCTTTCAATCACCCTGTGATTGTCTTGTCTCTCCTTATCTCTCAAAGCTTTTCTCTTAGAAAACCCTGTGGAGCCGACTCTGCAGCGCTCACACTGATAGCAGGGAAAGGAAACCAAGTTTACCTCTGCTGTATTGTGCCATTGTGAGCGAATTCCAATTGATGTCTTGTCTGGAAACGGTGGGCATATGGGACACCCTCCTCTGCAATGCAATATTCAAAGCAGTCTTACATAATTCATCCCTTTTTTTCTCTGTTTTTTGGAGAGCCATCCTCAAAGTGTCACTGGCAGACCCTTTTAATTTGACAAGCCTGTGAAGCTGGAGTGCAAAATCTTGACGGCTTGGCTTTGCAACTTCTCACGGGACGGGTTGATATTGGGATGATAATGAGGCACTCCTTTCAAAAGAATGGATGAATTAATAACCAGTCATCAGTCTGGGAGGAATAGTTCAAAGGCCGTCATAATCCAGTGGCTCATATAGCTCCGCTTCCAAATGAGAGGAAGCATGATTTATTTAGGTCATAGACAGGCTGTTCGTGAATAAATACTGATATTTTTTGTTTTCAGGAAACAAACAGAAAACAACATAACTGATATATAAGTTCAGATGGGAGTCAGTATACAACAGCTATGAGTAACTACAATGAAGTCACAACACATGTATGACTTCCAGCATGTATCTCCATGTATGTTGATTGTGTGGCTGTGTCTGAAAAAGTTACAAGGATTGATTATGATATTCAAGTAATTAACCATGTTATGATTCAACAGAGCACTCAAACGAACTGGACTTTAGGGGTGAAGCGTTGTAAGGTACGGATGCCTAGTGTTAGTGTGCCCGCCGAGAGGGCAGAACAAACACCTAGCTGTGGGAGTGTCACCCACCTGGGGGAGGGGTTACTGCCCTTTGTGATGTCATGAAAGGAAAATCTCCAAACGGCCTGTTTGAGCACACATTTTCTGAAAAGTGGAGCAGACAAAAGACGGAGACGATGGACTTTTCTCATCATAGGTAGGTTTGGAGATGGACCAGGGACACATATTGGCACAATATGTAACCTTTAATGTAAATGTTTCTTGATTGGCAAATATGGATGATTCAAAAAATATTTTATTAGATTTGTGCATGTTAAGGTTTAAGTCAGGATGCAACTATAGCAAATTCATTAAGGCCTCAATATTTTCTATTAGGTAGCAACAAGAACAAAGCCTCAAATTACTACACAGAATTAGCACTGTCAGCTTTATGGAGTGCTTTAAAATGTTCTAATTGCTATGTTTTGAAGACCCCCAACCTAAACTGTTTTGGTTCACTCTAAGTGCTCTCATTGACCTTATCTCCAGCTGCTGCCGCTGTATTTTTTTTATTTTGAAATATCAAGCTAATCCACTGTACGCTCTGAGCAACAAGCTGAAGAACTCAGTGACAAAAAGCATGGTGGTGTAGGTTGAGACCAAAACATAAAAAAAAATGTAGGCACAATTTGAACTGACAATCCTTTGTAAAACCAAGTTTGTAATTCATGCAGGAAAAAAGGGGAATGATGTCACATTGGACTTGATACAAATACGTTATAATTCCTCTACATGTAAGGCACTCTGCTTGCTGCATTTACATTGATTGTTGTAACTGACTGTTAATCTTGAGGTGTGGGATTTCCAATATGAACTTCATTTGACCGTACACTTTTGGTATTGGAAAAAGCTCATGCTCACTCAAGTGGATTTCTCTTTCACCATCTATTCTTTTACTTTAATGGCAGCGAGTCCCATAGTAGTGTCTTTCTAAATGTAATCCAGGCACACAATAAGAAAGAGTTGGCCATAGTGCTGCCAGCGATGGCTGCAGATTATTATTTTATTTTTTCATTTTGAGTGTCTCAGAGTATTTTCTTTTCACCCAGCATGGGGTGGTTATCAATTTCATTCCCATCTCACCCTCCCTGTTATCCACTGTCATAGTTTCTAGGTCACATTGCGGTGAATAACTCGGATCTGGAGCAGATATATTTCCAACTCGGCCAACTTTTCAATCATGCATCGTCTTGATGGAGTTGGCTCGGCACACTAGAAAATACATAACATGTTCGTTAGCCAACACCCCAGCTGGATCCCGTACCTTCCCAAGCGGTCCAAAATTAATTTGTTGTGGCCAAATAGTAAGCAAGGGAAAAATGTGAGCTGTTGTCTGGATGCTGCGGTCCCCACATGAGCCACCTCTATTTGTCTCAGCTCCCCCAGACAGCTGCAGCTCTCACAGCTGGGATAGAGAGGCCATTAGCAAGCAATTTCACCCCTCCACTCCCTCATGTTCCTCCTCCATTAGACAACTTCCTTCATGCTTTCCTGATGGACTGCTTTTTGACTTCTAACTCCACATTGTGCATACCAACACATTGAGACTACCAGCATGTGCATACCAAAGTGGTGTACCACAAGTCAATGGGCTGGAGATACATGTGTAGTTTAAAGTCAGAGTTTTTAAATGTCATGAAGGCTGATCACTTTGAACTTGGCTATGATCATGAACACTTGTGCAGATCTAACATGTTTTGTTCAAAATTTTATATCTGTTAAATTAGAATTTGAAGCAAGTTCCCCACAACATCATCTGGGATCATAACTATTTTGTCTGCTATAAGAATACACTATGGGTGTGTAACGGTTTGGGTCTATGTCTATTTGTTAACGGTGTTCTGGAGAAGGTCGGAGACAGTAAGTTAGCCAAAAATGCACAACCGCACATGTCTGGGGTTCCCACAGCGCTTGTAGTTGATTACACACCACACATCGACCTTACAAAGCCGGGTGGTACGGCAGTGTCCACAAGAACCCTCACGTCACTGTTGAGTTGAGAGGCAAAATAAAAGTAGGAGCCTGGTTACAGGCATCCTTCCATGGCAGATGTGCAGCTCAAAGTGACTTCAGGGATAAAAACAAGGCCCCATCCAGTGACATCACTCCCCTAGTAACTTAGCAACAAAAGGTACACTTTCTTTTTACCACAGAAACCAAACTTTTGACCAAATTTTAAGTGCTGCATACTCTGGAGTTCTCATTTGAAGGCTGTGTGTGTGTCCATCTTTACCCGGCTTTTGAAGGATCCATTCGGTGCATCCAGGCTGCCCTGAAGATTTCAACAAGCATTCTCGAGTTGGCTTACCCAAAAGTGAGCCTGGCTAATTCAATCTTTCCTCACAGAAAATCCCTCGAGTGTAGGATAGATTTGAGTTGTTGTTTTTAGGTCAAGTTTTTTAGAAAAAGGAATACAAAATGATTAAAAACACCCACTTCATACTTAAACTGTAGAAAGAAATAATGTGGGACTGTTTCTGAAGCTCAGGGGAATAATGCCTTCTGGCTTATTAGACCATTTGAACAATTCACTCTCGGGCAGCAAACAATAATCCAAAAATAAACAATCCAATAGGGAAGAGCGACAGCTCTATGCACACTAAGCCGCCTTTCAATCCATCATAATTGAATATCTGCACTATCAAGCACATTCATCCCACATTCTCATTGTTGACTTATTGTTAAACTCAGTGAATGAATGTTGTTGATACAGCTGAATTTTAATTCAGAGCCACGCTAATGTGTAGTTGTGGCCAAAATGAAAATGGATGTGGGTCTGCAGAGTTGCGAGGGGGTTTTGGCTTGAAGCTTAGTGGCAATCATGGGCCCCTCTTGGTTAATCATTTCCTTGGGTGTAAAGCAGGATACTTGGCCAAGTAGGCAATATGAATGGCCATCGGGAAGATAAGCTGGAAATGCATTTTCTCTGTCACTGTGTACAATAATCCCAGCGCTGCATCTATAACGTCTGCTATTGAGATGAACAGATGGACTCCCACACATGCAGCACAGAGGGGAAAGATAAAGCATTTCTCGATGTGCTGCGATGGTTATTTATTGACTGCTGGGTACAAAGGAGGTATTCAGAACAAACATGGAATAACTGCGGATATTGTTCTGCAAATATGCCATAAACACATGGAACATTTTAAAAATAATATGATAAGTATTATGCATAATGCTATAAGTGTAATTAAATTGTGATTATTGCGTTAGGAATTTGGATTCCAGTGTGACAGCTGTCAGCATTTTCAATGCTTCAGAAGGATTGCTATATCTGCTGCTTCAATTCAGGCAACGATCACTACAGTATCCGTCTATTGTGCAGGAAAGATTTACAAACTTTTGTGAAAGGGGTCCCTGGAGATTTGCTGGGAGCAAAAACTCTTTGAATTAAAAGTATTTGTATAGACTTCAGTCACAGCAACCACCTGTGAGCAGGGGCGTGTCCAGAGGGGTGGTCAGGGGTGGCATGGGCCCCCCTTCAAATCTTAATGGCAACCCCAGGGGCCATCCCAAAATCCGTGATTATTGGCTATTTACCTTGCCAGAGGTGGGACTTATGTTGAAATCCAATATTCCTGTTGTGTTGCAATAGACAGCTCATAGTTTACAGTGTGCAGATGTTTGCCATTTAAAAAAATTAAGTTATTAAGTCGACATGATTAGTGCAGACAGAAGAGATGAATAAGCGCTCTACATTCATGTGTGTGCACACACACTTCAGGCCACTGCTGCACAAGTCAGTGCTCCAGTTGGGCCACCCCAGTTCAACAAATCAGGACCCTCCTCTGCCTGTGAGTGAAGAAGATGGAAAAGGAAAGCTTGATGCAAAGCTAGGTGATCTCCAAAGTGCTATTAGCTTTTGGACAGTCATTGCAACAGAGAAGTCAACGGTCAGCAGTCCATCAGCTCCTGTTTAGAGTATTCATGTGCTATGTGGAATTGAATACAAGTGATAATATATGGAAATGACTGACTCTATTTATTATTATTGTTGCATTATTGCATTTTCTGAAATTGAAATCTGCTTTTTGAGGTAATAAATTGCATCTGTTATAAGATTAACTGTCAACCGTCTTTGCTAATGATAATGACTCACACCGACACATCCAGAGTATTGGCTCATTTTCATCGCTTTCATCCCCGAAACAAGTGCATGGCGTGCATGTTTGACGACGCTTCGTATTTACTGATGTGTATCAAGCGCCATACTGCTGGGAGCTTCTCGTGCCAAAGGTCATGGCTGACGCTCGGCAGAGTGCTTATTCATGGCATTTATCCTTTTTACTGTCAGTTAGGATCACACACGCGCACAATTCTACGATAAGTTATCCATACCATTAACGGAAGAACCAGAGACGACAGGCTACAAAGACGAGGCTGTCTGAATGAGGAGATGTTGAAGTGTTTACTGGGAAAATAAAAAGAAAGGAAGGGCGGGGATGGTGAAATGACAGCAAGAGAATTGATGCTCAGCCCGGGGATTTGTCTTACATTTCCTTGATTTTGCTGCCCTGTTACCATCCGCTGGGTTGGTGGGAATTTATTTTCTCTTATTTAATTTTAAGTACGGTCTCTAGCTGGATATTTATAAATTCATTTGTGCTGCCACTGGTGTCTGAGAGGGGATCCGTGAAGTGCATCACATTAACTGTATTGACATAAACAGCTCGCCGGGGCGCGTTGCCTTTGCCTTTGATGAGGGTTTAAGTAGGAAGCCATTCAGAGACTTATGGAGAAACGTTCCCATGGGATCAATAGATTACAGACCCAACTAATCTTAGTGAGCTAGATAGCAGAGCTCATAAGATAAAAAGGACAGTCGTATCACTAACACATGCTGCGCCATTACTCAAACTGTAATTATTCTTCATTATAAAAGGGGTCATGAACTCCTGTTTTCTATAGACAGTGAACTGTATGTACCTGCCTTCTTTTCTTTTACGTCTTCCTTTTGCCCTCTTTTACTGCGGTACATATTATGTATAATTGAAATTAATTGGCTGTGGTTTACTCTTCACACTGTGGCTGTAAGAAGGTCACATAATGGGGCAGCTGTGGCTGAGTTGGTATAGAGTCGGTCGTCTCTCAACTGGAAGGTCGGGGTTCAATCCCCAACTCCTGCAGTCACATGTTCCATGTGTCCTTGGGCAAGACACTTAACCCTGTATTGCTCCCACCTCATGTGGTGTAAAAGCGCTTTGAGTAGTCAGAAGACTGGAAAAGAGCTGTACAAGCTCAAGTCCATTTACCATTTATAATCCTCCAAGAAGAGGTGGACTGGAGTGAAATCCGACATGTGGCTCCTTTCCCGCAAGTATGGTGACAAAAAATGATCTTAGTCTTGAACTGAACTGTATCTAAGAAGTTCATTTTTATACTATCTGATGCTAAGAATTACAATCTGAGCCTGTCTGTGGAAGACACAAGAACTTCCAGTGGGTCTATGAAATCCTCCTCCTCAGTCTCTGTGCTACCTGTGCTCTCTGACTCAAGTGACCAGTGAGTGATCGCTCCAAGGTAAGGCACCCAGAAGAACAGTGGCCCAATTAGACCTCTCTGAGGGGAGTGAACCTCTGCACCATTCATCATACCATTTCAATTAAAGCCATCTAATAAATGATTAAATAATCAGCCGCAGGCTAATGGAGCCATATATCCTCGTTATGGGAGGACATTGGTCATCGGCTTGGGGACGCCTGGCCAGTGCCAGATGTCACACAGCAATGCCAAAAACATGCAAGACAGATGATAGGAAAGTGGAGGAGTGAGGAGAGGAATGAGGAATACTTAAAAAAAAAAACTCTGGATAGAATCTAAATGTAAACAGATCACAGAGAAGACTTCTCTGTCTATGACTCAGTTCACATTCCTGTCACACTCTGAGGCCATTTTCATGTCACTCACGGCTGCGACGAAACCATGGGGTCAACAGTCCCCCTTATGCATCAGCTGATAGAATCTGAACATATCATGAATTGTTTGTCCGTTCCCTGTCCTCCTGCTAGCTTCAGTACACCAGTATGGAGCCAAACAGTGTGCAGGTCCACACTTTTTTAACCCAGTGCCACTTCTCCAGGAATCAACTTGCAATCCAACTCTGACTCTGACATGAACAAGTGGAGAATATATGGAAGAAACAACATGTATCATATTTATTCAACTGAGCATTAGACTTCAGAATAGTCACAGCTGTGTTATCGACATGTAATCTGTCCTTTCTAACGATGCTTGAATGTATGATTCATCTGCGTGTTGATAAAGATAAAACGGCCTTCCAAGCACAACGAGGACATCAAGAACTACAAGACATTTGAAGAAAAGAGAAGCTCAATCCCTGTATATTCTGAACTATCAATTGGCATAAGGACCTTGTGCCGTTGATAATAAGGACACAAACTCTTACACTACCTTGTGTGTCTGACATCGCACATAAAGAGAGAAGCATTAGATGCATGTGCACAGCCAGGTGACATGCAGACATCCCAGGCAGCGTGGCGATGCATTTGCTATATCAGATGGACTCTTCTTGTATAAACCTCAGAGAAAAACAAGTCTTTTCTTCGGGCATAAACAAGTAAAACTCTGTAGCATGATGTTTCACTAAACATCACACATATTGCAATTTGACAGTCTAAAATGTTCACAAAGTGATTTTACTGCTGAGACTTTATATCATGCAGCCCTTTCAACTTTGCAATTTTAACTTTGAAAATAATTTCTCATAGGAATATGCAATATTGGCCTTATGTGAGCATCATGTGCCAGAGTTAATCTTCACATGCAGACTTTCTGTTGCAAAAAAAAAAAAATCACACACACACTTAGATAACCCTGTTCAGTAAGACGGCATGGGCTAAATAGCCGTCATTATCATGCTGGGCGGGGCTGCAGGATGGAGGTGACCCTGGACAGCTCTCCATCTTCCTGCTCTACGGCTGCACAATAATGGTTAATTGATGTCACAGGGGACTGCTGATCAAAGGCTTTCTAACCACCCCCCCCTTTTTTTTTTTTTCAAGCATGCTCCACTGCTATTCTATTAGCAAGGCAGGGCTGTCAGGCTGAGGCGGGGTGGGGAGGGGTTGGAAGAGGGTGCCAGGAGCGGGGGGGGGGGGGATGGGTTGCTGTTCCCGTCCCTCTCTTCTCGCTCATCTCTGTACAAAACAGATACAAACCCCCAAACACACACCCCGCCTGCCCTCCTTCCTCCATGATAATTAGCCCCTGCCATACAGACCAAACACACACACACACACACTCTGAGCTGCCACCGTATCTGCAGCTTAAAGTGCTGCTGTTCTGACAGCCATCAGCAGAAATAGAGGCAAATCTTATTTACCTCACTGGGTTTTCAATTCCCCCCCCCCCCCCCCAACAATCCTTCCATATTTATGCCACTTTCATGATTTCTCTCCTCACATCGTCTGTTCATCCACATTCCCTCTCAGCAATCATGCTAATACTGTGAGAAAAAGGCCCCTTTAGGTGGTGCTTGGCTGCTATGATTAGTGTCGTTGAAGAACACAAACATCTTCAGAGTCGGAGAGATGATTGAGATTTGTCGACAATTTTTTTTTTCTGACGTCAATCAAAAGGACGATCTGCATTCTGTGATCTGAATCTTACTATCTGTAACATTAAGCCGAAGTTGTTGAGGGGAAACTTTCTGTTGAATTCTTTGTATTTGTAGAAAACAGTCTTGCAGAATAATCATTGAATTGGTCATTTATTTATACAGTGCTAATGCATAACTTTATATGAATAAACTTAACAAAGACAGCAGGTCTGGACTGTACAGAGACCCAGCATTATTCCACCCTGTCGCCATATGGTGAGGAATGCAAATGTTACCAGAATAAGGCAATATTTATGCTTTTATTGACTAAGAGTATATGCTTCTCACAATCACTCTTACAAGCAGCCAGTTTGTTTCTAATACATGAAACCTTTATGAAAGATTGTGCAAATGGGGTATAAAAAGTGCAAAGTAGGGGCACTGATGGCCTGGTTAGGGGTTAGATCACACCCCATATACAGAGACTATAGGCAGCTGTGGCTGCAGAGGCTGTAGAGTCGGTTGTCTTTTAACTGGAAGGTTGGGGGTTCGATTCCCCTTCTCCTAAAGCCACATGTTCAATGTGTCCTTGGGCGAGGCACTTAACCTCAAGTTGCTCCTTGAATCTTTACTCAGCAGCCTCTACCATCAGTGTGTGAATGTGTAGGTGTGACCTGCAGTGTGTAAGTGCTTTGAATAGTCAGAAGACTAGAAAATAAATATACAAGCTCAAGTCCATTTACCATTTACCATTCATAGTCCTCCAACTGGAGGCGGACCTGAGTGAAGTCCGATCTGTGGCTCCTCTCCAGCATGTCATTGCCCACTCCTTCTCCCGAGTTCCTACTCCACTGTCCTATCAAATAAAGACAAAAGCCCAAATATAAATCTTACAAAAGCTCAATCCTTCACATCAAAGTTGGACTAGATCTAAACATTAATTTGACTTTAGACTTTAACCCTTTAGGATAGGACCAAGATGGAATATCATCTGGTGCTAAATATAGCAAACAAGTCAGTCAAACGTGTCTTAAACTCTGCTCACTGACTCCACAAGAGGGATTTGTGTCAGTACATCTATATCTATGCACCTGACAACCTGCCTGCCTTCTACTGCGCACACACACACACACACACACACACGCACACACACACACACACGCACGCGCGCACACACACACACACGCGCACACACACACACGCACACACACACACACGCGCACACACGCACACACGCACACACACACACACACACACACACACACACACACACACACACACACACACACACACACACTGCACCCTCAAAGCAGAAAGGCTGCCACACCATGTAACACAGAGCACAAGCACTAAGATGGCTTTGTGAAGCTGTAATATTGTGAATTTGGCAGGCAGCCTGGAATAATTAGTGTTGCCCTGGGTCTGAGTTACTGTTTGCTGGGCTCGCAGAACATTCCCTCACAGCCTCTTTGGCTGCCAATTAACTCACACACGCACAAATGATCTCGTATGCGCCCTGAGCTGTAATCTCATTACAGCTCAGATTGAACAGGCATCATCTCTGTGCATCTTCAAACGGTTCGCCTTCTGATTTCAACCATATTTCACAAACACAGCTTTGGATCTGATTGCTATATTGTGAGGAAAGGTGTCATGTCACACCTTTAGGCGGATTATGCAGACAGTATGAAATGAGGAGAAACCTCAGAACACATCTGCAAACACAAGAAGAAAGAAAGGAAGGGGTCACATTGGATTCTAGTACACTTTCATTAGCTTTAACCAAACACAGAATTCCTGCAATATGTCACGTGCATAAACAGCACCTCATGTTTGATGCTTCCGAGCTGCTGCTTTGAAGGCACACTGTGCGCAGCGAGAGCGAGGCCAGCAGAGCCAGTTATGCATCACAGAGGAAGCTGGATAAACGCATCATCCTCATCGCTCTCGCACAGCGATTTCCCAGTAGTAGGTCTACTTGATGAAGTGCCAGATCCCCTCCCTGTTATTCTCCGAGCGCCAGCCAAGTGTCCACATGCATGAGTGTATTCATCAGTCAGGTGGCACCAGCCTGGCGTTCCCCACCCCCGCCCCTCCCTTTTATTCTTCACTTTCACTGAGCTCAGGTGTGAATGGGGATTGGGCTGATTTATCTCTTTTGCGCCGCTTATCAGTGTATAGTAGCAATAACCGAATGAGCCCATGGTAATCCAGAAACACACACACTCAGTGATTAAATATGTTAGCATGCAATTATGTTCGGTACCACATTTGTAGAGCATACTTTACAGAATATAATACTGAGTCTGCAGATACTAACATAATCAATGTCTCACCTAGGAAACCCTGGCCTGTAATTGATTTATGTGGAAACCAAGAAAGAAAAAAAAGAACATGCATGCCATAAACTACACGAGGATACAAATAATTGTAGTAATCTAAACAAAGCCTGGAGCTGTTGGCACACTAAACTGGCATCAGTCTCTCTGTGACATCTGCATAAACCTGGTGTTTACTCTGTTTCTGGTGTTTTGAGGCCAAAGTGATTAACGGCAGCACAGTCAGGTCTTCACATGCAGCATGCCACGGTGACATTTGTGTTCACTCTGTTTTTTATCTGTCTAACCCTAATCCATGCAAACATACCTGTAATACCTGGGAAACATCTGATCCAGCCTCAAACCTGCCATTAAAACCCACATCGCCTCACATCGACCCCTCGTCACACTCGTTTGCCCCCATCTACACTGTGAAGTCACAACACTGCTGAGTTGTACACCGTGCACACCACCTCTCCCTTCTCTTTGCACTCAGGGGTTACTCGCTAAGCCATCATGGGTTGAACTAATGAAAATGCCTGGATGAAGGGGCCCTCTGATGGGGAACCTTAGAGTTCCTCTCACAGATCTTCAAAGACGGAATTAATAGAATTACTCGGTCAATACAGGGGGACTGAGTGCAAATGTCAGATGGAGCTAATCATCAGTCAGAGACAATGAGTCATAGCATGAGCTTTGGACTTTGGGGTTTTTGCATGTATGAGTTAATTTACTGTCACACAGAGCCTGACATCACCACTGGAGGAGTTGTGCAGCACACCTGAAATACATTTAAAAAAATACATTTCAGACAAAACACAAACTTCTTTATGTTTCAGGGATATGAAAGAAGTAACATTGGACAAGTACAAGGTAACCCAAAATACAAAATAAGCAGAACACAATATGACATGTTACATAAAACCGTCAAGAGGTAGAGCAGGAAGAGCACCAACCGTATACAGGAATTGGAGCCTTGTAACAGCAGAAAATATCATTTCCACATCCTTACAAACAGGAGGTGCTTGAAGAATTGCTCATACAAAACCTGGGTACAGCCTGTATGGATACCATTGGTTTGTTTGTGGTAAAAACAGACAAAAAGAGGAATGCTCTGCTGAAATTGCTTCTCATTCAGAGAAGAAAGGCCATGGTGAAAAAGGGTTGTAAGTGCACCTTATATGGAAGAACGAGGCTCCACTTCTTCTCTGGAGCTTCACTATTTGGCCTGTTTGGTTCTTTCAGTTCCCTCAAAGGTCAACACTGGCATACAATGAGCAATGCTTATTGTGGAAAATTTGGTAAACTCACATAAGAGGACATATGCAAAGGATGGGGCCAAGATGCCAAGATGTCAAATTGCAGACCTGCCTTAGTGACACATCTCAATCAGTGAATCGATCAATCAAGCATTATTTGTACTTATAGGGTTAGGGTTAGTGTTATCTCAAGACACTTTACAAAAAGCTGGTAAAAGACCTTACTCTTTGTTATGTTACAAAAGAATCCAGCCAACAATCAACATACAACACAAGAAGAACACTAGGAAGTAAAAGTTCACAGGACAATGGAACATTTTGTGATTTTATTCATTACCACAGTTAAGGTTTTTCTAAAGAATCCTTAGAAAAACACAAAGGTATCTCAGTCGATGCAGTATCCTTTTTTTTACCATTTAAAAATAATTTTACAAGAAAGCACGGCATGGTTGCATTGTTGCTACCTCTGACTTTCATGACTCTACTAGTAAGCAATGTGAATCCACCCTCTTCAAATATAGTCACCTCTGGCTCCAAAAAACACAAGATGCCGACCGCAAAAGTATCGATTTTGAGGCTTCAAAGTGGTGGTTCTCAGCCAACGCTTTACATCACTGTAGCTAAGTCCACTTTTTACAGACTACGGTCACTGCAATGAGGCACCGACAGTAAACTACTTTGAAGGGCATTCTGGCTGAACAGACCAGCCCAGTAGTTGCTCACATTTCTAAATGTGACACCTCATCTGTATCCTTGCAGTCCTCATTAGTGTTCAGTGTCTGTTGATCAGTTGCATCACTTCTGTGCATCCAGTCAAGGGCATCTCATTTAGAGTCTGAATAAATCATTAGGTGCGCACTGTAAGAAACAAAGAGACGAGGCAAAGCTGAACTATACGGGAAGAGGATGTACACTTCTGCAGTTAGGACATCTTATGACCAGCCCTCGCACTGCGATGTCTGCCTTCTGCAAGGCTTAATGAGACACGATATCTTAATTTGCACACAGATGTACCACAAAGTAATTATGGAGTATTTTCCAAAGACTAAGCAGAACATAGTGAAATCCCCCAACTGCCTGTTGACTGCTCGGGTAAAAATAGCTCCGTTAAAGACAGTGAAGGGCTGTCTTCTTTGAGTAAGACTTCTAGTCTGGCCTCTTGGGATGAGGCTCAGTGCAATTTATCACAGTCACTAATTATTCATGTTATAAGCCACTCTCTCTCTCTCTTGCAGGGAGAGAAGAAAAAAAAGAGAGGAAAAAGGCAAAGAGAACAGTGAAATAACCACTTGCATGAGCGCTGACACAAGCGCAGAGCAATGAAAGTGCCATATGTCTGGATTGTGTGCTGCTTGCTGATTATAAGACATGTGTCTGCTCCAGAGGGAATGAAGACTTGTGCTATTTAAGCGGAGTGTCTGCTTCCAAGGCTTATTTGATCATAGAAAGAAAAATATGTCACTGTGTGATTTGTGATTCTTTATACCCACAGTGCCACATGTTTTTTTCCCCTTCTTTTTTTAATCACAGCATATATTACTGTTTGCTTGAAAGACCTGTTTATTAATATATTGGACGACCATTACCACATAATTAAGAGCATTTCATCGTTTGCACTTCAAAGAGTAAATGCTAAAAGATACAAATACATACAAAAATAAATGTTGCTCTTTTAAAAACTAAACTGAGACGAGAACAAACAGATTCCCCTGTTTTTTAAATTCAGTGTCTTTGTCGTCTTTGAATGTGTTTTTGCCTTCATTATGTTGCAGCACATTCACATCATTCTAGGTCAATGGCTCCATTGAAGACCTATCTTGCAGAGAGATCAGCGCAGGAGCTAATTACACTAACAGGCTCTGGCAAAATGTTTGATAGCAGCTATAATCTTCGAGCTGATAGGAGACCACAAGGATTCATGTGTTTTCATTCACTTTAATCTTATAATGTTTTCATCTCCTCAAAACACAACACTGTCACACATTTAGAAGACCATACTGTCATTGTATGAGGCTAAAAGCTCTGGGATTAACTCCTGTTTTTCTTATTAATGACGAGACTAATATGAAATCAAAAGTCACAATTGAAGACACATCACTTTACTATACACTTTATTTTTGTATAAATCGTGAATATGGATACAACCATTTCTCCAGGAGTTAATTTTATAGCGATTGTTCGGCTGCAATACCAGGGTGGGTCATCGTACATTTCAGTGAAGTCATGAATGTTTGAAGATCCTTGAAGGCAAAAATTAACACAATGATGCACTTAATTCACCTACATTTTCACTGAATTGGCAACAGATACAAACCCGAAATGTGCTTTAAAGACACAATATGTTCACAGCATCCGTATCTGTCCTTTGCTCATGTAAAGGGCAGGTTGCCACTTGGGGTTTAGAACCGGTGGGACGCCGGTTGAAGTCCCAGAAGGTGGTCTGGTAGCTGGAGAGGTGTCAGGGCACTTTCAGAGCACTACCTTTGGTGCCCTTGAGCAAGGCACTAAACCCCTAACAGCTCTCGTACACTCCCTGTGTAGCAGTGTGCAGCAGCCCCACTCTGACATAGGTTAGGTTAGGTGAGGTAACTTTATTGGTACCAGTAGGTCGTTTGGTTTGCAGTGAGGGGGTCCGTTTCCTTTTACACACAAACGACAGGACAGAACAAACATGATAATGCATGTCCACAGGTCCTGTTTGTGCATGTGTGTATTTTGCATATCTGTGAGATGCATGTCTCTCAATAACAGAGTGTAAAACCAGACGGATTAATAAAGCATGTAAATAAAATAAAACTAAAGAAAACACATATTTTCACTACAAAACACTTAACTGTGCCTCTCTCTACAGTCTAAGGGTTGACTGCTTTAAGTGCGAACATGCAAAACCACAACTTATTAACCACTTATCTTTTGGTAGAAGAAAACAATTCATGTAACCATCTAATTTATGAATACCACAAAGGCAGCAGGATGCTTTAAAATGTACAAAAACGTCCACAAACGTAATGAACGTCTGACCAAATTAATGCTGAAAGTATTCTACCGTTTGTGTTGTGTTTGCTGAAGCACAAATATTCTGCCCCGCAGAGTTAATGACCGAAGAACAATAAGCTCAGCTGTTTTCTCTGCAAAACAATATTCAAAGTAGCTGTGTTTCACGAGGTCATCGCAAAGGTTGCATCTGGTAGACGATGCTTTATGAATGTTTATCCAACGCTTCAAGGTAATCATTTTATATGCATTATCTTTCTTTGGTCCCTACATGCATTCCTTTAACAATTTTATCTTTTTTAGATTGGATTAGAGTGGGGATAGGAATAATGGTTTATTTTCTGTCACCCACCTTCACTGTGAACATAAATCAGTTTCTTTGTAAGTCTAAAATCACTTTAATAGATCAGTCAACCCATCATGTATATGCCTATACTACAACATACTGCACATCACCTTCTCTTTAATAAATGAGAGGGCACACATTCCAAAGATTACATGAACACATTTCCAGCAATAAAAGCCTGTGTATGTTCAGTCAGGAGATCTAGACAGAGACACATATGGTAAGACATCCTCACAGGGATCACACATGGTTAAAGGTTGCATTCAAATGCCTTCCAGTAGGGAAAGTACACTTGACAAGATCCCTTTAATAGAAGCAACATGCACTGTAACGTCACCTCCACAGGTCAGAATGAAAGCACAGCATGCAGTGAAAGAAATACACACATAGAAGCTGCAGTACTGAAGTGGGGATAGGGAGTTCTCATCTTATGTGTCTGAAATATAAAATCTGCTGAAGGCCCAAAAATAATCTGCTGCTCTTACCATGTAAGAAAATATCTTACCGTGTTGGCTTTGTATTTTTGTCTTTTTTTCTGTCCTGTGATGCCTTGCTGCCAAACCAATCGCACTTCAGGGATAAATGAGTTTGAAGTTGAGATTAGCTTAAATATCATCTAAATATCGGGGCGGCCGTGGCTTAGTTGGTAGAGTCAGTCATCTCACAACCGGAAGGTGGGGGGTTTGATCCCCAACTCCCGCAGCAACATGTCCACTGTGTCCTTGGGCAAGACACTTATCACCTTAAATGATAGGAGTCTTTACATAGCAATGTGTAGGTGTGACCTGTGACTTGTGACATGCGGTGTAAAAGCACTTTGATTAGTCAGAAGACTAGAAAAGCACTCACTCAGTCCATTTACCATTTATATCAAGCACATCGTTAGCCTTCTTTTAAAGCCCATATGTGCTATACAGAGCACCCAAAAGTACAAGTAGAGTTCTTCCAAGCAAACAAAATACATCATGTTTTTAAAGATGCAGTCCCTTTCTGTTCTCTTTTTTGAACAATAGTTGTAAAATGTAAATATAAGTGATGAGTTACACACATTTGGGCGACTACCATGAGGGTATTGAAGAAAAACATCTGAAAGTTTAATTCTCACTGAAGCCTTAAAGCCCCAAAGGTTAACAGTGGAGCCCTGAACAACACAATTGAAGTCATGACTAAGCAAAAGGCCTGAGTGACCTGTGGTCACCCAAAGAGTTTAAACCACTTATTTGAATTCAGCAGTGACCTTCCTACTGCCATCCTGCTCTGGTTAAAAGTTGTTCTTAAAAAGTCATGCACTTGTTGTTTGCCCTTATTTCCCCCAAGACATTATGACTGTGTGCTTATGCAAATCATGAAATAACATCTTTTAACGGTGCAATCTTCTGATGTGAGGACAGACTGTATAATCACAGCCAATTTCATGCCCTGAAAAAAGTTCACAATCCATCAGTGCCTTCTTCAAACTGAAGCCAAACCCATCACAGAAACTTTATACTATATATATTCCTGTTAATGCACAGAGCTGTAGACGAACTCAGTTCATAAAGAGAGCCACTGATGACGAGTCATTGGATCAATCTACAGCAAAGTTATCTGATTTAAGAATACATATACTACAGCTGGGTTGGCACCATCCTTAAGTACACTTTAATGGATGAGATTTATCTGGTCAAAATCAGTGTACAGCTGCCCTGCACACAATGGCGAGCTTGTTCTGCTGTAGCAGTGCTTTCGGGGAAAACACATTAAATATACTTTCAATGTCAAGGCAAAGCTCAGTAATGAACATAATACTCTATACACAGCGCTGACCTACATGGTAATCTCAGTGCAAACACAATAATGATTACATTGTGATACGTTTCCATAGTGGACACATTAGGCCGTGTTGTTATTTTAGCGGATAGGAGTTTACGGCCCATTCATCAGCATGTTTGATGTCTCTAGGTTATCTGGGAAGGAGAAAATGGCTCAATGGAGCCAGAAAATGATATCATTAATTGGGTTTGTTGTTCTTGGAAGTTAAATAATCAAAAGAGCGAGGGCTCCACTTTTGGTTTCATTGTGAGACCCTGCTATTGATTTTCTATTCCTATTTTTTTTTGTTGTCGTGAATTTGCTTCAGGAGCACATTTGTGTGTTCATTTCTTGGCTGCAGAAGAGTGGTGGTCTGTTAGCGATCCTTTAATCAACGTTTGGTGCCGCAGGTGCCTGGAAAAGAGTCACCTCTTTTTTAGAACCACCTGTTGTTTCTCTACAACTTTTCTGTGTGTGTTTGTGAGAGGAGGAAGGTGCATTTGTAGTCATGAGAGAAAACCTTCTCTGGGCACGCTACAAGAAGCGAATGTGTGTTCAGGCATTTTGAGATAAGAGGAGCAGGAGAGTTTGTTGAAATTCAAATATGTGAAACTCATTTTCAAAAGAAAAAAAAAATCACTCACTTTGATAGCACGTCCTGTTGAGGCCTGAAGATGAAGGTATTTCTGAGCTCTCTCGCTGTGATGAAAGTCGCTCTGTATCAAAGCCGTTACTATGGCGACACTCCATAACTCTCACTTTGCATAAATGAGTCAGGATAAATTAGAAATCCAATTTGTATTGTTTGCCCATGCTCAGAATAGATTACAAATGTATCAGCCAGCTGATGCTAAATCACTTGGCAGCCCGTGTTGTTCTGATGAAAAAGGAGAGGAGTGAGGGGGCGGTATCGCATCGGTCATATATGCAGCGTAGTTTGTCATCATCTTTATTTACCTCGCAGCCACTCCACAGGCTGCACGCATATGGTTTATGATAATTAGAGTCCGTATCAGGTCTCTCTCTCACCCTGAGTCATTCTCACATTGTGTGTGATCCAGCTCTCCCCTTTATTCACTTTCAGCATGCACTTCCAAATCAGATAGTAGTTAGATAATTCAAATTAGCATATATAGCCCAGGGGTCAAAAATCCCTCTCTTTTCTTCCCTTGTTCTTATTTTTCTTCCAACTCCACAGAGAGGCTAAGGAGGAAGGAGGAGGTGTTGTGGATGTACTGTTTGTAATGTTAATTTTACATCCCGGTGGAATCTGATACAGCAGTTTGATTGTTATGCCTCTCTACATCAAGGACTCACAGTGAGGGCGCTGTGGAGAGAACGCCGACTACACATTGCATGATTCTCTGTGCATAACTTGTTTACCTACCGCCAGCACTCACATGACAGCGTTAAACATGGAGAGAGAGAGGGTCGAGTTGTTACAGTAACCTATTCATTCTCACAGATACCTCAGAGGACTTCTTTGACCAGGGATCTCAGAAACACTAATCAGTGACATGAACCACAGCCAACTGAAATGCATTATTTTCAGAGAGTAGCTGCTGAAATCACTGCTGTTGTTCTAGTTCTAGTTGTTCTATAGTTTACACCATGAACTCAGAAAGTCTGAAAGATTTGGTAGCTGTGGTCTCTGAACTTTCTTAGACCGCAGAACAAATATAGAATGTATGAGGTGGTCTCAGGGCTGACCCTCAATACTCGACCACATACAGAGGAAGCATAGAGTTTTTGTGTTTTTTGTTGAAAAGTTAGTCACAGCAAAATCAGGCAAATCAAGCTATAAGTTATATTTTAGGGGGAATTAGAAAGCATTATATTTCATGACGCACAGCTTGACGCGTTCCTGCAGCGTACTCAAAAATAGACTCGCAGCGTATTTGAAATGGAGCAGAGCCTAGTGGCGCCAGACCGCGGTGCCTGCAAACTACGGCATAGTGCACAGCACTGACGGACCGGAATTTGGGGTTGGATGTATATTTTGCTAGCAAGATCCACAAATTGAGCCGATTACAGAAAGGGCCAAATGCAAAAGTCTGAATGATTCATAATTTGTCTGGAAACAGGTAAGGGAACTAAACATTTACCAATTAGTTAATGAGAAGGCCATGAGCAGTTAAAGTTGCCTTTATTCTTTTTCCTCTGTTTTTTTTTGTACTATAAACTTGCTGAAGATCATAAAATTTGATCCCCCAGCTGAAATGTTTTAGATCACTCAGGTTGGAGACAAGCGTGTCAGCATGTCAAACGACAGGTCCTGCTCTGCTGGGGCTGCAAACATGGAGCTGACGGGAGGCTGAGGAGATGTTACCACCTGCTATCTGAGCAGGTTCTGATGTCTGGTCACATAAAAACACGAGGGACGCTGTGGGTAAGCCTCCTGATAGGTGACAGACAGAGGCAGAAAGCAGCATTGCTTCTGATTTACAAACCCATTCACTTCAGAGGTTTTTCTTTTCTTTATGTGTTAGTCTCTTGGTCATTTTCTTTGAATCTTCCTTTAATTGTTTCTCCTCCTTTTCCTTTCTCCCTTCTCTCTCTAACCCAATGACCTTCAAGTCTTTCCACTCCAGACATTTGATCTTTTTCACATCATCCATCGCATCAGTGGCGGACAATACGTTCACTTTCTGTTTTGTCAGATGCTTAGAAAGGATTATTTTTAGATACGGCACAATTTGCCACATGACTTGGCAAACGAGTTTAGTGCGGATCAAATTACGACTCGGAATTGCACACTAATTGGAAATTAGGAATTACCGAGCACAAGTGTTGGCTCCGGAGGCCTGTCTGAGCATGTGTCGGTCTGCTTGAGTGGGATTTCATAAGAACAGTATCTGCAATTTTCATTGTTGATTCTTTATGAGGGGAACAACCTGGCATTTTCACAAAGGGTCGGCATTGTGCCACACACACACACATACGCACACACATACACGCACATCCACACTCACATAAACATTAAAAACCGTTATGGAGCTGTTGTGAAATGATTTTCCGGGAATACTTGAAGAGTAAAAGTTTTTCCTGTGTTCAATTGACTGTTTTCTCAACTTTGCCGGTGTAGTCCAGGATCTTGATACATCTTGACAAACATAGAAGTTAATGAAAACAGCTTGGCTGTTGCAAACATGAACTGAAACAAGAAACAGTTGTCAGTGAAGTGCTTGAACAATACCATATTTTTCGCCAGCATGTCTGAGAAAATCTGTTTTTTCCACTTACAGCAGAAGTTTGACTTCAGTTGCCTTGTCTCTCTGAATGTTTGTTCTTTAAATATTTGAAATCCAGTTCAAGCTGGGGTAAAGGGAGAATGTCTACCCTCTGGACCTGGTGGACCAGGCCGTGGTGGATTTTAGTGATACATACTGTTACATGTTTAATGTCATCATATCAAGTCTGCAAAGGTGCAAGACTTTATTGCTATATGAGCCTCTGATACAGGACATAGGACAACAATACCAAACATGAAAATGCATTCCAATGACCTCATTAGGAAATCTGAATCTATAGTTTTTTGTCTGCCCAGGTCATGTAATGTTTAACAAAGAACTGTTTTACACCTTCATAAAAATACATTTACTTACTTATAGTTGCCAATAAAATATCTTTATCGTCACGTCTATGGAGCGATGAAATGTGAGTAATAACTCAGTAAAGAGCCGTGAAATAAGCACCCAAAGTTAAAATCTGAAACTCAGCAGGAAGCTGACTTGAGGCATGTTAAGAACTGAGTGAGTCAGGCGTTTGGAAAACCTTCAGAACTGATCCACTGCTCGGTAATACACATAAGGTTCATGAGTCTGCATGACTAGTGATGGAGGGACATTTGGATTCAGCATACATCTATTTTCACCAATCATGGACTGGTATGTCTCAAATGACAGTGTCATATTAATGCAGGGTTACACAACCTCTGTGTAAAACATCCTCTTTCTGCAGAAATTGTAAAAGGTAGAGCTTGAATTTCAAAGATGTCTGTGTTATGTAGGCGAGCACTAAAGCTTCCTTGTTTCCTTACTTTACCGGCTTTTCCTCCCTTTCACTAATGACGTTTTTTTTTTAGTACAAAAATGTCCAGCGTTAATCTCTGCACCATATGGGCGGACTGATAGATGCTGCGATGCTAAGTGGCTCTCTCAACCCGTGCTGGCACAAAATAATTATAATTTATGAGGCCAAACCTTCCGCTTCATCACAGGCCGTGCCTTTTCAGGCAGCCACAACACATCATTATGGGATATCGCCTTTCCTTTCCATTGGCTTGCTAATCCAATAGAGGTGTGGTTTTGGCCAAACCTACCTCCACATAGGCTATTGTCTTTGGCATTGCTGTGCTATAATGGCTTTGACCTGCCACGCACAGCCGTCAGGATGCAGACTGAGGGGCTAGTAATGAAGGTTTATGTGACATGGTGAAGACGTCAGTCAGACGCCATTAGGACATCCTTATGGCACCAGAGATATAGCTAAGAGAGGGGGAACTTCCTGTGCTTTTAAGACCGAAGTATGTGAGCAGACATCATCTTAGCATTTTGCAATGCTCACGGCTGACCATATCTAACTACAGAAACCTCTAATTCAAATTTAGTTCACATTTTTTACATTGTCTAATTTTACCTTTAAATCAGTGCAAGTTTAGAGTAGGCATTGGTTCAAAAGACACGGGATGGACAGCTTTCTGTGAATATGGTCTGGATTAAGTTAGCACCAACATGCATTGTATTCACATAGTCATATGACTAATGTATGATTTATTATTTAAAAAATAAGTCAGCCTCTTTCCAAAAGGCCCATGTTTATGTTTTGACTCACCCTTCCCCTCTGACCGCCATCCAAAGTGAACTCTGAAGCACTTCATGAACCGTCCTTTGACTTCAACAGCACATTAAAACATCAAGTTGGAGGACGGCAGTCAGAAATGTTGCTGGGTGTTAACCAAAGTGTCACTGACCGAGCTGCTGTAGTGGATGAGTTTGGAGAGAAAACTGGCTGAAAAAGAACACATTTCTAATTAGTTAGTCTGGCTTCGGAGTCACATTTTTGCTCCAACTGTAACATGGGCCAACAAGTTTGAGGCCCAGAAATATTTCCAGCTTGAAAATAATTTATAATGTCATTGGGCCCTATTTTGACGGGTACATCGTGTGCTGTAAAGTGATTTGTGGCGTGTCCGACTACATTCTGCTAGTTACATGGCGCACAATCTGGGCACAATGCCAGGCGCCAAAGGGACTGGATTATGTCTCTTG
Organism: Labrus bergylta; assembly: GCF_963930695.1. Lineage (NCBI taxonomy): Eukaryota > Metazoa > Chordata > Actinopteri > Labriformes > Labridae > Labrus > Labrus bergylta. The sequence goes on along the minus strand of NC_089214.1, from coordinate 21,169,317 downwards.
ATTGTCTTTTGGGGGTAACGTGAATCAAAACCATCAGTGTCAGACTGGCGCGTTGGTATATACACAGCAGCTCTCAAAGGTTTACAGTCTCAAAGCTTTCTATTCCAATAACTCAATCAAACTTAATTTTAATCTATCTATCTAACATGATGGAGCAGGTGCATCCTGTTGTGCATCCTGTGTGTGTAACAACCTCACTACAAGTGTGTTTGGAACTCACCAATGTTAACCATCATCTTTGTACACCCTCAAAATATCAGGAATATTCTGCACAACAGACTTAGGACTTAAGACCAGGTTCTAGGTGGTCTAAGGCGCAATCGTTTTCCCTGGCCTCAAGATAGGAACGTGCCAGTTTTGCACCTGACCACACCTCATTTTATAACAAACACACCAGTGGGCGCTAATGGGAGCGCAAACAACTGTGTCAGGAGGTAAACAGGAAAGACACCTGTGAAAGGATGGAACCCATTGACTTTGATCAACAACACCATCATAACCCGCCAAATTACAGCAAATCGATTTTCTAAAAAATACTTTTTAACAAACAGATTATTGCTGAAACATTTCTTAAATCTAGTGGGAATCATACAAGACCAATTAGGTTTGACCTCAATGAAATACATCTATATATAGGGTATGTTCCCCCCTCCAATCTGACGATATACACCAATGCGTAAAGTCAGCTGATGGAGCACAACAAGCAGGAGCACTCTGAATTCAAAAGTCACTGTAGCATGCAAGCAACTGTCACTTATAAAGAGTGCAGGTGCTCTGAGGTGTTGGAAGGATGGAGTCTGCACTTGTTTGCCTCTCCATCCAGCTTCCACACAGGTGCCCCGGCAGACAACAACAGCAGTTGGCAGGAAATGTATGTCATGTACCAACCTGCTACCCTCCTTACCCAGCAGGTTGATGCCAGGGGATTTCTTAAGCCTTCCCTGACTCCACCTCAGTGTTACCTCTGCCTTCTGTCAGGCGTCCAAATAAGTTTGAGAAGTGTGTGTCACTTCAGAGAGAATGAGGAAGGTTTACAAAGAAGTCTCTGATTTCCATTATTTATTTCCTCATGTTTCTCCTTGTTTTTTTGTTTTTTTTATCCAGCCTTGATACAAAATTATTATTTCGGGACTTAATTTAATTTTTTAAATTTTACATAGTTTATTAATCCTTGAGAGAAATTCTGGCTCAGTTGGTAGAGTTGGTCATCTCCTAACCATTAGGTCGAGGTTTGATCCCCAGCTGCTGGGCAGCAGTTGAAATGTCACCAATGATTGTTGTAAAGTTTATGTTATAGCTACTCAAAGAATCCTTCTGAGGCTATCCCTTTGAGTAAGAATGATGAAAAAGCCTTGATATATTTAGACTTGGAAATGAGATCAAGCTGGTTATTGTTTTTGTAGAGGTTTGGATTCTCATTAGTCACCCTAGCATGGGAGCATGTATATATCTGTCCTGCTGACTCTGGGTTGAAACCTTATTATTTCAACCCCTGGTGTTGTGTTCAGTAATAAATGGAAAACAAGCAGCTAAGGAAAAATAAAAAATACAGAGCTGGGACATCAGCATGAAAAAGTGCTAGCAGAACTCAACCATTTATGGGTGTCCCGTTCCCGTTCCCCTCTCAGTCTGATTGTGTCCAAAGCTCACTTTCTTATGGAAATCAGAGTTCATTTTGAAGGATTGGGTGGGGGGGCTCGTGGGCCTGTCACCAACTCCTGTTTGTAAAAAGGGCAATTGCATCAATTTGATTGAAGAGCTGTTGAAAAGCTGAAGGCTTCAACATTCAGTGACAGGCTGGCTTTACGCATCAGTACTTCTTGTATTGCTTCCCCCCCCGCCGTGTTTTTAGCACTGATTACATGTTCCCTCCCGAATGTCAGAGAAAGGATGAACCCAGACATCCACGTCCGGGCTGTCCTCTGCTTTGGCTCGGAGTTGATGTGCTCGGGCTAATCTTTTTGAAGGACAGAAGGGTCGACGGAGATGAACCGTGAATCGCCTCCACCCAGTCCCTCAGCGCTGCACAAACTGGGGCCTCTCCTTTTGGCATGCTGGTTATATTTCCATGTTAGGGAGCACCTGTCTCCATGGTGCATTTATGAGGCGCTGCACAGCTGTTTCTTAGGTTCCAACACACGCGTTTTCTATTTGATTCATGTCTCTCCCCTTACACCCCCTCCTCCCCTCCAAGAGTGCTCTGCTTTGCTTCCATTACCAGCAACCAGCTACCTTAACCTTTTCAATGGAATCAAACACTTACTACTCTCCTCTTTCACCCATTTTCCCCTCAATTTCTGTGCTCCCTGTTCTGCCGGATGGTTTTGGGTGACATTTTCAACCTGTAGTAACTGACTGAGCAGAGTCATGTTCACATGTAGGACAAGACAAAGGTGAGAGGTGGAACCTCAGTAAGTGTAGTCTTACACAGTCTGTCAATCCAAGAAAGTGACAAAGACCAGGATAATTGTCTCCTCAGGTCGATGACATTATGATCTTTAGTACCGGAGGAGAAGTGAAAAATTAAATATTAAAACCATTCAAGTAAGGCAAATGCTACAGTGGTGCAATGTAAAGTGGTTTAAGCGGCCCACATGTAGAGTGTTTGGGGAGGAGGTGGTGAAAATGAACAAAATGAAAAAAATAGTTTGCAGTGGTGTGGAGCTCAGGCCCAAGGAACATTTGTTGCATCGAAACCTTGCCCTGTTCAAACAAGGCTGCTCAGTGGGACAGGTGGCTTTTTTTTAATTATTTTTTTTATAAAAGATAAAGAACAGTAAAGCAAAATTACCCAAACAGGATGATGCATATTTGGAGCAACTATTCCATTAATTTCACATTACAGATTCTGAATGAGGACTCAAAGGGTCTATGTGATATAGGTCACGGCCATGTTTGCTATTAAAAAATAGATGATATCAGATTTTTAAATATGAGACATATTCAAGGTCTTATTATTCTTATTGCATTGAGGGGAAAAACGTACTTGGCCATTATCTTTCATATGGCCAAATTACAGAGGCTGTCCTGTCCTGGGCTGTGCTATTATAATCAACAATTACACTCCCCCACTGCCACTCCCTAACCTCATCCCCCTCAGCTCTCCATGTTTTGTGTCCTCTCTTATATGTATTTTTTAAGGGTAATAGAAATTAGTAACCTTGGTAATATGAGGCCCTTCCTGCTTATCATCCTAGGCCAAACAGGACTGATTGCATTAATAGAGAAAGCCCTCTCAACCCAGGAATAACGGTGGTTACATTCTGAACTCGAGAGTCTTGTGTTTATTTCCATTTCACCCTGTGGTCTCTGTATGCGTCCTTGATTCTTTTCCATCTATTTGTATGAACCCTTACAGGGCTGCATTAATGGGGGTCTGTTGTTATGGCTGCATGGTTTACGCCGTCTCATCTTGGAGATAGGCTTCATCAGAGGTTTGATGAGAACATACTAATAGGACAGATGTTTGGAAAGTAAAATCAATAGAGCTAAGCTATTAAGGAGGTAGAGGGATAAAAGGACACTCGTAGCCTGAAATAGCACGAGTGCATGAAAGCGAGCTACTCTTGTGGCACACTGCCCTCAGCAAACGTTTCTCTATTCAGAAGCAAAAGCTATGCTGCTCTCATTCAAGTTTTATCCTAATAAATGTTTCAGACTTGAAGACTCCTGTGTACGTCTTTCATTACAGAAGTAATTTGAAAACTTAAAACTTAAAAACTTAAAACTTTGATTTCAAAGAATATGTAAAAAAATATATATATATCAGTTTTTAATAGGTTTCTGAGGAAGACAAAAAATACCTCAATAAAATCAAATTTTTAGTTTTTGCAACAGAATCTTTCCCAGGCAATATGCACAGGGCCTGATGTGATACTGTATTTAACGCTCGCGTCCTCTTAGGCAAAGGCAAAATCAGATCGTGTGACTCAACAGGTGCCTTTAACCTGATTTCAAACCAGACAACAGGACACAAAAACAAACAAAAAAGATAAAGCTCAACATATCCTGTTAAGGCTTAAAAAGTAATAATCTTCTAAAACAAAATTTAGAGGAACAAGATGGAGAGAAGAGAAGCCACAAAGGTAAAAAATGAATAAAAAAGAATCATAACAGATGATCACTTTGCTTTCTCATGAGAACAATGATGCAGCATCTTCATTTCTCTCTCTCTGGGTTCCAAACTTTACAGACAATCAACTACACCCAACACTGAAATGCATATCCCACAATCTCAGCTGGCTGTTAAAGTTTTACCAAAGTTTATGTTGTCAATTAAACTTCATGTAATTACACAAAATGCAATCATCCCAGGGTGCCAATGAGAAAGAGATCATTGGGAACCATTTTAAGGCACCATCAAGGGAAATTATACTTTAGGTTGTATTCCTTGGGAGCACACACTGAATGGTTGAGTGAGTACAGATATAAAATACTGTAATTTGAATCTTAAAGTTAGTTTTTAAAGGGATTGTGGGATTGACTCATTTTCTGTAGTGCTGACATAACGTTTTGAAACGCAGGAGAGCTTTAACACCTAAAGTTCCAGAGACAGAGTGCAGTATTCTTTGAGTGTGTGAGGATTAGAGTCAAAGTTTTGATACTGTATGTGTCAACATACTCAGCCAAAATCTGACTCTTCATTGAAAAGATAAACTCATAATGTGCCTGAAGGGTCAAGCTGTCTTTCAAAGGCTGAATGAATGACAAGGCAAAAATTTCTTATGACCAAAATCAAAAAAGATTTACTTACAATAGTTACTTGACATGACCATCAAACCACTCTTCATTAGTGTCTAAAGGAGTTTTCACAGGCTTCAACTTTGTAGAAAAGTCCCTAACTAAGATGTGACTCTTACTTTCTAACTTGGAAACCACCTTTAATTGAAATTGAATGAATTTAACTTTAATGTACTAAATATGAAGTTTAATTTTGGGATTTTTTTCCGGTGATTGGAGGGAGCTCCTTCAAGGACACTTGCGTGCAAGACGAGAGTGTTGATAAGGTGTGTTGAATTGTACCTTTTGATTAGAAGCCCAGGAGCACATTCCATTTCCTCACTGCGGAATTTGACAACATTTCCATTTTCAGATAATATGCCAAACATGAGTAAGACACTCAAGTTGTTACCCTTCTCTCTGCTGTAGAGAGGTCTTTTTCTGGTTGGCAAATTCTTGAAATTATGCACAGGATTGAATGGAGAGTTAGCTGGTGATCAAGGATACATCTAAAAGCAAAACCTGCTGATTTCATAAATGAAGGATTATTACTGTCTGGCATTTGACATCACTGTTCACATTTCTCTTCATTCAAAGAGTCATCTGGCTTTGATTTTTTTAGACAGACTACAGTTTTTAATGTTCTAATGTCAAGGTAAATTACTTTTAAAGTTGTGTCTTATAACTGTTCTATGTTTGAACAAATGGAACAACTTCATAATGAATACCTTCTAACCTGACGACAGAATTTATCTCTTCAGCTTAAATTTAAATAAATGACCAGGGTACTTTCAGTCCAGTCATTCTCTGGGTTGAGTTTGTCCATTCTTGCTGAAAATACATTTTGACAGTAACAGGCACGTTTTAAAATCCATCTAAAGGCTTATATTGAAAACCTACAATTAAGGTGGCCAATGATGACTACTGACCTGCAACAGCTGAAATTACTTATATTTGGAAAAAAGTGCTGCAAATTCAAAAGACCAGAACAAATACAACTAATGAAACAAGCTGCAAATGCATTAATATCAAACCAGTGAAAATACATTAACAATGCACTATCATAGAGACACATCAATATTCAGAAAACACACACTGAAAATAGATAACATTAGTAAGGGTGACAAGGAAGTGATGTTGTTTGAATGGGAAAGTGGCATATTTTGACGAATGATGGTAATGCTAGATTTACTGCAACTAAGACATACAAAGTTAGTTTGGTCATTTCATTTGTTTTTGACTTTTGCATCTGCTTTTGAATTTGCATTGTTGAATTTGCAGCACTTTTTTTTCCTATTGTAAGTCGTTTCCGTCATTGCAGGTTAGTTGCCCTTGTCGGCCATCTTGCATGTTGAAGTGAACCTCAGGTACTTTGTTTCTTTGTCGCTCGTCTTCCTTCACATAAGAGGCCTGTAATATTTCCCTTTGTTCAGCTCCATATTTAACATACTAAGTGATCATGGACCTTGGATAACGAGTCATCTTCTAGACTCCAACCCAACCCCCAAACCCTTTGATAATACCAGCTAGCACTGGTAACGTCCTGCTAACATACGTGGTCATTAACATTTTCCATTCAAAGAGCCTGTCAGAGCCCATTAGACCTGTGCCAGAAGACCTGAGAGCATTGGGGGGAAGGTACCTGGTGTCTGGTGTCAAAACTGTCAACTCAAACCCACCCCCCCAATCCGCTTCCAGTCTTAATAAATGCAGACAATCCGAGCTCCGAGTACCCAAATCAATGGAGCATGGCAAGGTCAACATGCAGACAGCTTTTTCCAGTTACAAACTGGAGGAAGTGGTTTAAGAGCGACAGACAGAGTGAGGGGTAGAGGGAGGGGGTGCGCTAACAGCTTCCTCTTCACCTATTACCACCTTGATGTACAGGGTCATAGTGCAGTGTTATGATGAGGTCAGTCAAGTAGTGCATTATTCAAACAATAAAGCTCCAAGATTGCTTTCAATTGGCCCACTCTTGCACAGTACTGTACCTACATGAAAGGCCTAAAGCTGGTGTTATTCACTAGGTGTTAAAAGGGAATTCTCATTTATTGTAGATTTGGCTATTGACATCAAGCTTCTGAGATTTGGGAATACACAATGGGGCCATTATTTTTTGAGAGGAAGGCTCTGACAATGTTTAAATGCTGTACTGTTACAGTCTTGAAAACCTATTAATGAAGGGACTCTCTCATTGTTGTTACCTAACTGCTGCCAATGTGAAAGGACAGTGTTGAAGACACTTTTGAATGAACAATGACAGATTTTCAACTATTCACCTCCAATAGGCAGCGGCTTACATCCAACCTTTGTTTGCATTGAACTACTTTCAAAATAACGTTACCCTTGGATATCATTACACTCAATTTATCTTCTATTGTATCCAGTAAGTAAATATATAGCTTATTATATTTATTGTAAAACACTTTGGTGCATTGAGTTGAAACATTTCTTTTAGGATTTTCGCCTTTTCTAAATCTGTGTCTTGGAATACAGATGTGCAGCACTGTAACAGCATTTGAGGTAAATGGGTGTGACCTGTGGGGGGGGGGTGCATTTGAAGCTACATGCTCTTCTCTGTGTGTAATAACTGATTGCATGGCATTTTTCATCGGGCAAGGAATCAACTGTCATTGACTGGGAGAGGTGGTAAATGGCAGTTGAATACTCCTTCCTTTGGCTATGGCCTCTTTGTTTCCCCAGTTGAAGCTGCTGAACAGTCAGAGATATGCAATGTGATACTGTAGAGCACACTGCCCCAAGGCAAGAGCATTATCATTCCTTCTTGCACCAGTGTGTGTTTCCTGAATATGTAGAAAGAGAAACTGTGGCGCCTAGAGAACGCTGTGTTGCAGCAACAGAGGCCTGTGTTGTCATTTGTCAGCTACATGTGGAAACTTGATGGGAAAACATACAATGGCCCATTGGAACATCTCATCATTTCAGCTTTCCTGCTGCAAGAAGACACCACAATACAGGCGGCATTGTGCTGTCTGACAAAAGATGAAAGGCGTTTCTTTGCGCTCAGAGGAGGCACACAAGGCAGTGGTATCAATAGCAGGCTATAATAGGCAGCGCTCTGTTTCCTCACTGTTTAGACACCTCAAGTCACTCATGCAAATTGGCAATCCCCTCAGTCAATGCTTTCACACAGTGTGGACGGGTGCACCTGTTTACCCGTGTGGGTTTATTTGTCAGACATGATGATCTATTTTCAAAGGGAGTCAAATGGAAGGGTCTGTTTAATGTTGTGTGTGCGGGCTGATTTGAAGTGAAATGGGTTTCCTCAGTTTGTCAGTGGGATTGCTTTGATGCCTGACACTATTCTGTGCTGCGTGTTTTTGTATGTAGGTTATGGAAAGCTGTTCCAGAGGCTCGAGTGTAAATATATCCCCCACATGTATTCTGGCATGTTGCATGTCGAGGTGGCCGCGGTGCATGCACTGACAGCTTACATGCACATTATGAGGCATGTGACATTAATTTCATCAATAAATTAACGCCAGAATTGACGGTTCAGAGACACATTTCTTACCGGTATGAAAGCATGCTGCAAAAAATGGAACTTCACATCCCATGACTCTGGCTGTCAACACAGTATTTGAGTATGCCGTCTTGTGAGCTCATCTGGTGTCGCAACATGTTGTTTGAATTCAAGACGTCTTTACCATTGTTTATTTGGGAATTTCAATCTGTGAATAGTAAAACGTGGAGGAGAGGGGGGGGGGGGAGGGTAACAAATGGGAACATCAGGGTCGGTAAGATAATGGCGTTGATAAACACAAGGAGTGTCGATGTGGAGACTGTGAGATGACCGTGGGAATGGCAGCTGTGGCAGCAGAATGAATTTGAATGCTGATCTTGGTTAATAAATAACTTTGTGAACCGGAGCACCTGGCCCCAGTCTCCAGCGAAATCCAATGTCATGGCCAGCCTGCGTGGATTATTCACAAACCTTCCAATCAAATGAATAGGTCTCCTGCTTCTACACATTCCCCTCCATGCTTTCCTGCTGCGGGGGGAGACGCAACAAGCTGCCACTGGGTGAGGGAATATTTAGAGACATTAATATTCTATAGACACACATAGACACACACACACACACACACACACACACACACGCACACACACACACACACACACGCACACACACACACACAGACACACACACACACACACACACACACACACACACACACGCACGCACGCACACACACATGCACACACGCACGCACGCACACACACACACACACACACACACACACACACACACACACGCACACACACACACACACACACACACACACGCACACACACACACACACACACACACGCACACACACACACACACACACACACACACACACACACACACACAGGCCAGAGATAATTGAAATATTCTAACTAAAATGACATCAGTTTAGATTCATGCTTTCATGTGTGGGAAAGTCACAAACAACAACATCTGACACTGAAATAAATGAAGTTGAGGCAGCGCTGCCAAAAGCTGCAGTACCTCGACTTCTAGCTTGAGGATGGTTCTCAAAGGGAGTCAATCCCAATAGACTCCTATGTTAAAATGCCCAAGATTAAAGTACAACTAAACAGATGAAAGCCTGGTGTAGTAAATGTTTTTCTTTTGTCTGTTTAACTAATTTCCCCATTTATGACAACGTCAGATGGGTGGCTTTTGGGAAGCCCAAAAACATTGACTTAAATAGCATTCAAGTAATGCAGAATTACTAGGGAGTAGCCACTTGAAATGTGTGCCTTCACTTCAAGTGGGGTTGTTGTTTCGTCCATCTTTTTATACAGTCTGTTTAACAGTCAATGCATTTTCCAACCCATATCTCCTCTCTTGCTCCTGCCTGTTGTGCAATATAAAAAATGGCTATGACGCAAATTCAAGGCATCGAAACAGCAGCCCACAGACCAATGGGTGACATTACTGTGGCAACTTCCACATCTTGCTTACAGTCTTAGGTTAAACTTTCACTTTTTAAATACCCCCCATGTCACAATTTCACTTCCAACTCAAATTAAAATCTCCCACTTTTCTCCCAATCCCATATTGACTCTTCCAGATCTCTGCATGAGTATCTCTTACTACTTCCTGTTACTCATATTCCCAGTGTGTTCTGTCTCTTTCCTCAGGCCCATGAATCCTGCTCTCAGGGCAAACTGTGCCCCCACTGGGAAGGATGAAGACCAGGACCTTCCTATCATTAAAACTAATTTCCTTAAACAACAGGGTGCACTAATGAGAAATTCTAATTAATATTCTAATTATTTTTATAATTGCATGTGCCAAGTGATTATTCGCGGGGCCAATCCTTAATTTTCCTCGGCTACAGATTGGTGATAAAAGCTAAAGTTCATATTCTTGGTGTTCCCTTTAACATGTTAAACCATCAAGAGTAATTAGAAAGTCCTTTGATGATAAATAATGCCCTCACAACTCATTTAGCTTAAGTCTACATGACGTTCTAGCTCATTGTGCACATCATCATGCCTGAGGTCATAGGAAGGAAATGTGGGAGCTGTTAAGGGATTAAGTTGTGTTTTTGTATTTCTTTAACATATTGATCAGGGATGTTTAAAAAGGAAACACGTCTTTAATTACTTCCTAATGTTATCAGGCTTAGAGATAGTTTTATGAGACTTATTGTGGAGTATCCATCAGGTAGATTTCTGTCAACACCAGCACATTATATAGCTCGTACAGCGCTTTTCTAGTCTTCTTTGATAAACAGGCAGCTGGATGCTGGTTTCCCAACATGTACGATGGAGCAAATCCAGTCACGTTGGAGAGTGCTGAAGAAACATGACTACGTGCATGGCCAAGAAGTGCCAAGAAAAATAAACATCACAAGCGCCTGCACAAATAAGATGCAGTTATCAAAAACAAGGCTACTCGTATTCATCATGTATACAGAGATATGTATAACCAGGTTTATCTGTGTGCATCTGTGTGCACCATATCCATAGGATAAGGTTCATAACCAGGAGTCCATATGAACGCACTCACTAAAACTTATTTCAGCCTTCCTTACTCAGCTGGCTTGCATCAGGGCCGAGTGCTTTGGAAATAAACAAGATAAATATTATGAAATATAAATGTCACTACTCCGTGTTTATACCAATAACAAATCCCTCCTGCTCTTAAAAAACTTAGTACCATCATAAATGTACCAATGTAGCATGTTACAGCACAGATCTATGTTTGTGTTTATCTGTTTATGTGCATATGTTTATCTGTGTGTGTAGTGCCATATGTGTATATGCTTTATCTGTTATTGCCATGCGTGTGTGTGTTCTGATAAGACCCTGGAGCCTTTGGGGCTTTTGGTTTTAAGATCTTTGGATGTTTTTATGGAGTCATCTAAATGTGATGCTTGAGGAGAAATGCTGCATGACATGTATTTTTCAAATACAGTGATATGGTTTTGACAGTGTGGAGTTGTACTTTAAATGCTTCCTAGCTTGGAACAAATGATGATATTCAGTTGCTAGCCCTGATGGTGGTGGGGTGAATCACAGACAGACATAGTGGGGGGTTCTGCCTTCCCACCAGGCAGGGTGACATGTAGAAGGGATTCTGCGCGTGGGCTTTGGGAGATCAGTGGAAGAAGAGGCCTTTGACCAATTCATGTGGACAGGGAGGGTGCGGAGAGGAGACTTCTCAATGCCCCCCCTCTGGGGAAACATCATGGCCGGGCGTGGATTCGGCAAGAGCGGCTGCGATCAGACACACAGCTCCCTCCGAGCGAATCAGATGACATCAAAGAGATGGAGAATATTTCAGATGGACTGTGTTTCCTCAAGGGGTTGCAGCATCACGCTTGTATTAGTAGTTGCATGCTCTCAATCCCGCACTGTGAAGAGTAATCAGTATATGCTGGTTACAGCGCCAATCTGTTACAAACAGACACAAATTTGCTCATGTAATGTATGTACTTTGGCTCGTGCCTAACATGATCCAACATGCTTCACTGCTCTGACCAGACTCCTGTGTTGCCCTGCCAACAAACAGTGTTGAAAATGAATGCTGGAGATGTTAAACACATTTAAATTGCCTGCTGTGATGATTCCTTCCAGGTTTGACTCCGGCTATCTGCTTTCCTGTGAGCAAGTAACATACCTCGCAGAATTTCCCTTTTTTTTATTCCCCCCTAACTGTTCCTGTTTTGTATTTTTTTTTGCGTTTATCTGGGGACTGTGTGTGTTGTTTGTTGGAGGCAGAAACTGTTTTGCATTCGCTAACATACACAGAGCATAAATATTGGATTAAGTAAACAAATCCGAGAGGCTGACTCCTGAATGATATCGGCAAGTCGGCCTTTGGAGCCAGCAGGAATGCCACGGTCGCAGTCTTTCCTTGAGACTCTGCACATGAAAAAGAGAGAGAAGCAGAGGGAGAGAGAGAGAGAGAGAGAGAGAGAGAGAGAGAGAGAGAGAGAGTCAAATGGCAGTTTAATCCTCCCTTAGTGTTATCTCGCAGGTGTTTTGCAGACTGTGCTCTCTTTAGAAACTTTGAAATCAGGCCAGGCTTTCATGTGCAGGATAAGGTACAGAGTCTGTGCCTGGCCTTTTGTGGGTAATAAACAACAACACAACAGTGCAGGACTCTGCTCACAACTCCACTTAACATGTTATTCCCCCCCAGCTCCTTGTTAGGCAGTGAGCCAAGTTAACTTCAAAACAATCCCGGCACTTTCCTCATTTTCCTCCTGTTGTTATAACTCCAAAAGAAGGACAGAAATTCAAACCTTGAACGGAGCTTCAGTTTTTTTTGGGTAATCACACTGCACGATGAGTAGTGCTGAAAGCTGCAAAGAGTTCTGTAAAGTAATTTGAATCGATGTCGTTTTTACATTCTGCAATTAGCTCTAACCAGAGTCCCACAACAGCCATATGGATATAGAGTTACATTTCTCCAGCTTATTCACGCAAATGTTCCTGACTTCATTAGAATTGAACCCTGCTCATGGATTTCCTTCCTAGAAAATTAGCTAGATTGTAAAAAGCCAAGATGAGAACCGACTGATGGCCCCCTGCAGGCATTCAGTATCGGGTGTCCCTGTGTTTTAATGGCACAGTACATCACCAGGCTCCGGTGACGCCGAACGGCCTGGCAGCATGCTGCTCCACCAAACAGGATGTGTGCTGTTTTATTGGCCTCCTCAGCGTTGAGTTGTCCCCTGTGCCCATGTAATACAGCAGCTATAGCAACGGAGAGGGGGAAAGGCCCCTTCCTAGATTAATCGACAGTGTATGATTCTCAACGCTAGCTTAGTGCTCATGTTCCATATTTTCTAATGGTTATGGGTACAGTCATTTAGAGTGCTGCTGAGGGAGCCATCACTCAGGATGCTGTGGGCCAAGGCACTGAGCTTTCCTAAGCAAAGCAAATGCATACGCAACACATTCAATGACCCACCTTAATGTAGTACAGCAGCTTACTGTGTCGCCCCCTTCTCTTTAAAGATATAACTTTTAGGGCTGTCAGGTTACCTAAGATGTTATTCAGAGACAACAGAGACCGCAGTCCTTCACACATGGTAAATGGACTTGAGCTTGTATATTTATTTTCTAGTCTTCTGACTACTCAAAGCGCTTTTACACTGCAGGTCACACCTACACATTCACACCCTGACGGTAGAGGCTGCTGTGTGAAGAGACCATAAGAAGTAACTAATCACATTCATATGCCACCAACAAAGCAGTTGGAGCAACTTGGGGTTAAATGTCTTGCCCAAGGACACATCAGACGTGTTGCTGCAGGAGCTGGGGATCGAACCTTCCTGTCGAGAGACAACCGACAATCATTAAAGGCAAAAAGCCACAAAAGTAATCCTGAATATAAAATAACTACGATGTAAATTCTAAGTATCCTCGCATTAGCTGGTTTTAACTTTAGGAGCATTACTTTTGTATGCCTTGCCATTAAAGTTAGCGATAATGAAACAACTTAATGTCTAAAACTAGCAGTGAAGTTAATGATTGTAAAAAAAATGATAAATCTTCCTGAAAAACTGTCACATTTTGTAGAAAGGGTTTGGATGTGCAATCATTCACATTTTGTTATGAAACCTTGGAAAACCAGCTGGGTCATGTTTTCAGGAGAAAGCTTGTTATTTTAGAAAAAGATCCAAGTGATAAGGAGCAAATCTTACCCGTAAACGTGATTAGTAGTGATTCTGACTTAAGTTCAGGGCACACATTATAGATAGCTGACATATGTAACTAATGCACATAGCAAGTACATGACTGGAATATTCAACATAGCTTACATACCTATATACAACATGTGTTACGATAATTAAAAACAGTAAACTTCTTCAAAAAAGTCAACATTTTGGTTAGACAAGAGTAAAAGCATGCTCTGCTGGATGATATAAGTTTCTATATTATTTTTACCTATCCATCAAAACCCATCTGCAAACCTGAGGGAGCCTTCACACTGTTCAAACATCACCTAACTTCACAAAAACACAGAGACAAAGAGGAAGCAAAACATGTCAAGAAATTGCACCTTTTTTTAAAAGCAGTGGACCAATGATCCAGCTGCTGTTTTGGACCAGTTTTCAAGCAATAACATAATGATACACTAGAGCATGCTGGAAGTATGAGGAAGCATTCTAAGGACAGATACATGGATGCAGCAGAGCACAGATGAAGTGGGTTCTTGTGTCTGTCACATCTTGCATCCAGAAATAGAAAGCATCAGTTCCTGATCGTCTTGTTTTTCGACAGCATGACGCGTCCCTGGGAAGCTGCCTTCAGAGAGTCGACCCACTCACCTTCTGCTGTGAAAGAGCCACAGTGACGTTTAGCACCTCTCACCAGGTAACGCTTAAGTCATTCTGACAACAGCGTGGGGCACACATGAGATCTGAGGGAGAGACCATTCAGAGCACTTGACTCCCTGTGGCCCAGCATTATGGGGAACGTACGTGGGGGCCAAATGAGAAAGGCCCTGGCAAGGAGGGATTTTTTTTCATTACATTATAAATGGAACAGAGCCTGGCAACTCCAGTGTCTCAACATAATACCCAAATTCAATGTGGCATTTCATAAATGTGCTGTCTTCACGGTACTGTAACTGTGCTGGTTCTGCTGCAGAGAGCAGCTCTCTCTCTAGGAGAGGTTGGGGAGTTATACATACTCATCAGTGCTTTGGAGAGGATGTTTCTGGGTAATGTGCAGGCAATGCAACAGAGACATTACAATCAAAGATTTGAGGGATGTCATCATTGTTGTTGTCATATATCTTAAAAATCAAGATACTGTCAACATGCAGAACTGGAGGATGAAGGCCTCTCATATAAGACTATGACATTTTGCAGCCAAATCAATTCATTTCAATTCTTCAATTGATTTTCAATCAAAGGTAAAGACGGTTCTGTAATTCTTTGGCATCATAGTGAACTTGTGCCGTTAACAAAAAGCAATCAAAAATGACTGATTTGAGGTCTCTTTTTGATGGTGATTCTGAAACAAAAGGAGCTATGAACTCTGTAAATATTTTCAATTTTTCAGCAGACAAATTAGGAAACATTTTTTGCTATGTTTGAGACCCGTCTCTGTTGAAGTAACACCAGGTCTTCAAGCAAGACCTGGCAAAACAGACATCCCTTCTCTCTGAAGACCCATAGACTTTATAAAACATGGAAGTGGTCTCAGTGATATCAACTGTTGGTTTCTGAATAGACATTTTGAAGGCTTAAAGCCCAACGATAGCAGTCCCCATAGGTCTAGAACTAATGTTTGGACCATCTAGCCACAGGCAAATAGGTGGAGCTGAGTCAGGCCTTTAGCCACCTAACAAACATTGTCAATGCATCCACTGGTCAGTCAGTTAAGTTCCGCCCTTAATTATGCATAACTCCATAATTATAATGCACGAGTTGTAAAAAATATTCAGCCCATGACGGTGTGAACCAATAAACCATGAGCTAGTCAGACAAAAAATGTTTTGAACCAGACTATAAGTTATTTTATATCTGCTGTCAAAATGAACATTTTGACCTGGGTGTTAATGGGACTTCAAGAATCTCTGCAGCCAGCTTCAAGTGGACACTTTAGGAACTGCAGTTTTATGCACTTTCACAATGGCTGCATTTCTCAACACCTGAGGTTGCTGCTTGGTAAGACCAGACAACAGATGAACTTAAAGTGCTGCGCTTCTTTTTTTCAACCAGATAAACAAAAAGGAAGTAGGGAAGAGAGGTTGCTCAGACTGACTATTCAAATATTAAAAAATCATGACATATTCCTAACTTGAACTGAACAAAAAGCACAGATTTGACATTAGCAAAGAAGCACAGATTGTACACCGTAAAGCCCAAAACCCCCCAACCTGAACCTTAATCTCACCTTCCATCACTGAGAGCAGGTTTCTACATCTAGCAAATGCTGCCTTATTTCATTTTTTCGCCTTACTCAGATCAGCAGAGTCAATAGAATTCCTAAAACATTGGATCCATCCAAGCAGAAAATGTGCTCCAAACACTGCCCTGAAAGCAGCAGTGCTGCCTGTGCTCTGGTCTGTGACAGGTTATCAGCCGAAGCAGACCTGGCCATGGTTGGGCCTGTTGGTCATCCTGCAGAGCAGCTCAGATGGCCAGGGTGAGGAGATGTGGCTGATTGATATCTTTAAATTATATCTTGGAGACAGTACCTTGGGTTGCTCCAGTGAATGTGAAAAAGCTCACTGCTGCTGTGCAGGTACAAGAAGAAGTTTTTACAACTCAGGGTGAACAAATGATTGCATGGTTTTTGCAGCCTCTAAAGCCTACCTAAGAAATGGTTCTATTCAAAAAGCAGAACTGCAGAATGAATAGCCTCTTTGTGTTGCACACACTTTGAGCAAAACTTTCTCCCTTTTATGAAAAATACATCTCATTGCAAAATATATTAAATTCACAAACACCAACAGCCAAATGTATAAGAGTCGTTGTAAGAGTTATTGGAAACTAGACATGTTCACAGCAAAATTAAAGGTAACAGTTCTTGTTCTGAAACAGGATATGAGGCTCGTTTTTCCCCCCTGATCCTCTGTCAGCTCTTCTACCCCCCTGACTCCCCCTCACTCTACCTCCTGTCCATCCGGGTGATTGCCTTGCCTGCTATCTCTGAGCAGCAGTTCTGTTTGTGCAGTGCCTCTGTATGTCAAAAAAAAAAAAAAAGAAGAGAAGCCTGTTAATTTTATGATCTGTCACACGTCTGCCTCTCTGCGGCAGGCAGTGGGCTGCTGGGTCTGGACTTCCTTATCGCTCTGTTCATTCCTGTCCACCCCTGCCAGACTGGAGTCACATCACTATCTGGGATGCCGGACTGAATTGGTTTTCACATACTGTTGAGAACAGGTCAGCTCACAGTGGATGAGATCTTTTTCTATACTTTCACTTTGAATATAGTTCAAACCAGATTCAGGGCAGTGGACTGCATCAGTAATGACAAACTGTAGAGCCAAACTTTACCAGCAAGAAAACGTCAAACCTTGACTGTTAAATCCCTGAAAAATCCAAATACCTATTTGTATGCACACAATTTTGATAATTCAATTTCTAACAGATTCATTTTAAAGGCTTTATGTGTGATTTTTCACTCTTAAATATAATATAAATCAAGTATATCCTCTGAAAATAACTCTGTGAGTCATGACTGTCTACAATGGGTGTTACACCCGAGTCTCACTGTCTGTGATGTTTTCAGAGTTTTCAGAGTCCTACCTTCAGTTTGTTTACATCGCCGGGGCTGCCAGCTGACTCCTCCCCTCGTGTATAAAAGTTGTTTAATTGAGGGACTAGAGAAAAGAAGAATAACATACTGTACTCACTGCTTAAGTGTGTTTCTAGAACACCCTCATTTCAGGTAAATTAACATGCAGTGTGAAGATATGAGCATAATAAAGATCGCTAGCATTAGCATGCTAACACAACAATGCACCACGAGTTGTTTTGGTTTCATGCTGGTGCTCAAGGGCGACATTTGCTGGATCAAAAAAACGCATATTAAGCCTTTAACAAAACAGTTAATTGAATGTAATATCGCTTTGATAGCTTTGACATCCAGTTAAGCGTCTTCATTCACTCTTGTCACTTTGGTGGGGGGGAGGGGTCTCTACAGAAGCTGTCATCCATAGGAGAAATGAGAAAATGATCTACATGACACTTCCTCCGTCATTCAGCCTCTTGGGAAATGTTTCATAACATTAAGTGATGAAAGCATGTGTTTAAGTGTGTGTTCTTTGCATGATGGTGTGACTTCTTTAGCAGGAAATTTGAACAGAAAATTAAAATGAAAAACAATAAATAAAGATCTACTATTTGTAGGTATAACAGCTCTTGTTACATTCAAAGCTGGGGAGCTAGACACCGGAGAGGCAACTGTGCATTCCAGAGTTAATGGAGCCCCTTACCATAATTTGAAGTATGTTTATTGGAAACCTATTACAATGTTTGTCTTCTGCTTCCTTTAATCATTATCCCCAGAAGCCTGCTGTAGCTTTTACAGGTGGAGTTATTTAAAAAAGGCTATCTACTTACATCAGCGCAGGAACAAGAACTCAAGATCTTTCTAAATCCAAAAACATGAAGCACTCAAGTAACCGAAGCTTTGTAGGGATGAATTAGTAATCTTCTAATCAAATCTACGATCTTAAACAAAGACACTGTATCCGCCTCTCTCCATCTGACAAACAGAGCAGGTGGGCCACTTCGCTGTGTAAATCTGAAGGCTGTCCGCCAAAATTGCAAACAGGCACAGAAATTAGAAGGGTTTTGTCTTGGAGGAAAACAGACATATTTCAGGCATACAGAGCAGGCTGTTCAAAGCCAATGGGCACACACAGAAAAAACAATCTTCGCTTAAATAACTGCAGATGAGCGGGGACATGCGAACAGCAGCGCAGGAACATTTTCTGGTAGATGTTAGGTTGCTGGAGGATTGCCAGGGAGCAGATTTTCTGGATTAAATGAGTAAAATGTTCTGGGTTGTGTTTGTGGAACAGGATGACGCTGTATAGAGAATCAGATCAGAGAGTCGCAACGACTGCCTGGGGAGTCAGGGTGATGATGTATTAGGGCCCCAGTTTTTCTGAGATGGCTGAGCAGCAGTCACCAAGACAACAAAAGGATCCCTGCGCGCCAGAAAACATTCTTTCTTCCTCCCACTCTCATGGACTTCTAATAGGAGACAGAGGGAGACGAAACCCAACCAATGGAGGGGGAGACGGGAGGAAACGGGAGAGCTCCCCCCCCATTTCAGAATAGTTTCCATATACTGGGCTTTCAGTGGGAGGACTGGGCCATTACAGTTGTTTTCAAGGTGCTTTGTTTGGATCCATTATTGTATCTCAGTTTTCCCAGAGCAGTTTAATTGCCAGAGAGTAGAGAGACATGATTACATTGAGTTCAATGCACAAACAAATGGAACATCATTTTCCAGTTTTCACCAGGTACTACAGAGAGCCTTTACCTGTTCCATGTGAATGATGCTCTGCATTGTTCACTTTTCATCAGTGAGCTGTGCACTGCACTACAAACCTACTGGTTCTCAGCGAGGACTGAATACTTCCAAACATCCATCCATCCATCCATCCACCTATCCATCCAACCATCCACCTATCCATCCACCTATCCATCCAACCAACCATCCATCCATCCATCCATCCAACCAACCATCCACCTATCCATCCACCTATCCATCCATCCATCCAACCATCCATCCATCCATCCATCCATCCATCCAACCAACCATCTAACCAACCAACCAACCATCCACCTATCCATCCACCTATCCATCCACCTATCCATCCAACCAACCATCCACCTATCCATCCAACATCCATCCATCCAACCATCCATCCAACCAACCATCCATCCAATTATCCACCTATCCATCCACCTATCCAACCAACCATCCATCCACCTATCCATCCATCCAACCAACCATCCATCCACTTATCCACCTATCCATCCATCCATCCACCCATCCACCTATCCATCCAACCAACCATCCACCTATCCATCCAACCAACCATCCACCTATCCATCCAACCAACCATCCACCTATCCATCCACCTATCCATCCAACCAACCATCCATCCATCCATCCATCCAACCAACCATCCACCTATCCATCCACCTATCCATCCATCCAACCATCCATCCATCCATCCATCCATCCATCCATCCATCCAACCAACCATCCAACCAACCAACCAACCATCCACCTATCCATCCACCTATCCATCCAACCAACCATCCACCTATCCATCCAACATCCATCCATCCAACCATCCATCCAACCAACCATCCATCCAATTATCCACCTATCCATCCACCTATCCAACCAACCATCCATCCACCTATCCATCCATCCAACCAACCATCCATCCACTTATCCACCTATCCATTCATCCACCCATCCACTTATCCACCTATCCATCCATCCATCCATCCACCCATCCACCTATCCATCCAACCAACCATCCACCTATCCATCCAACCAACCATCCACCTATCCATCCAACCAACCATCCACCTATCCATCCACCTATCCATCCAACCAACCAACCATCCACCTATCCATCCACCTATCCATCCAACCAACCAACCATCCACCTATCCATCCAACCAATCATGCACCTATCCATCCAACCATCCATCCACTTATCCACCTATCCATTCAACCATCCACTTATCCACCTATCCATCCAACTATCCATCCAACCAACCATCCATCCATCCATCCACCCATCCATCCACTTATCCATCAATCCAGCCACCCATCCATCCATCCATCCTATTCTGCTTCTCAGGATGGGTCTTGGTGTCAGCAGGCTGTGCAATAAAGTGCTCCTCATGGGAAAACCGGAAGCCTCCTGAACCACCTTATCCAGGTTCTTTCTTGCACAGGAGCAGTGGCAGTGCTCTAAACTCCATCTCAGTATCTTAACTCCTCAACAAATCTGTAAGGTAGAGATCCAGCATCATGAAGTAGAAAATCATTTCAGCAGCTTGTATCTGCAATCTCATTCAAACTCATGATGTCTTGAATTCTTTGCCTCATGGTTTAGCCAAATCTTCAACAAGGCGGTTGAAAAAAATCTTCATTAGACACTCTAACTTCTCATCTCATTGCAGTTAATCCCACCCAATGTTCTGTGTTTTATTTAGTTTTATTAATTCATGAAGTAATATCCTTAAATGAAAAATAACAAAAGGCTTAATTAGGCTGTTAAATCTTTAACTTAAAATCTTTAAAACAACATTTAAAGCATCCATGATAGAGGAGATCTTGCGGCCTTCATCCATTGTTGCATCAGAGCATTCAACATGAAAACACATTGCTGACGTATTTCCCTGACTTGTCCTCACTTAGCGATTGTAACCTGTTTGTACCAGTGGCAGGAGGAGTCTTATCTGGGGCACTTCTTCAGACCTCAGACTGAGGGTGCCACACTTCAGAGGCCAGATGGAAAAAAATATGCCCGACAAGTAGAGCAGAAAGTCTATTGTTATGGCTAATGACTTTGAGCAGAATTCATGCTGAGAAAATGAAAGACAATCCCACTCTTCCCTCCTCAGGAATCTCTCTTTTCCTTTTCCAACGGCTCGAGATAAAGCCTACAAATTGCAACCTGCACAGGCAAATAGCCTGGACAATGCATGCAGCTCGTCGGAGCATAAACAATGCAAACATCCTAAATACATGACTATACATGTGTGGTGAGTTTGTATTAATACCTACCGTGACTAAATATAGCTTGCAGTTTGTAATAAGCAGGTGCATTCCCAATTGGCGTGACATTAGAGCTTGGTATTATCCCGTGATGCCCATGATGCACTTTTCCTGGGTCAAACAAACAATTAGCATGATAATGATGCAGGCTCACAACATTTCCTCACTGGCTTAATTAGGACTCGAGCCACAGTGGCTAACCATCAGTGGTTTGAGGAACATAATCCCACAACAGGTGACCATCTGTAGACAGGGAGTATATACAGGGGAGAATTGAAAAGCACATGAGTAACATCCATGTCTTGAGTTATAAATACTGTGGATGAATACCAGTTTTGATGGCCTCTATCAATTCATATGAAGAAAAATACAAAAAGGTCTTTACAATTATGAGTTCAGCAAAGAAACTGCTCAAGGTTATCATGTCGAAAATTAAAGAAGAACCTCTAAAGGCCTGTTGACTGGCTCCCTCAATGTCAAACAGAAAGAAACATTAAGGATGTAATAATGCAGCAGTACACAGGTATACAAAAACACAAGCAAGGCTGGAAATAAGCGGAGAGAACATAATAAATAATAAACCACACTAGCAACATAAAAAAACAATTTATTTTTCAAATGATATGAAACAAGAACAACAATACCCAGCATGCCATAACTCAACAGTTAAACAAATACATACTAAGAGAACGACGACACAGGCAGCTTAAAATCAATCAGGACAATTACTGAGAAACATTATCTTTTCTTTTCATAAAAATCACCAAGGTCAGGAATCTCAGCCTGTCTGAGCCAACATCACCATGAGAGGCTACATGATTAATATAAAGCTCTAGTGTAAGTTCAGTCAGGAAGACTAGATAATTGCCTTTACGATTGGGTCTTTCTCATTAAACAATTTTTGCACGCTCACTCACATTTCCGCTGTCGTTCTCGAGCTGTCATTGGATAATCAGCTGTCTTGACAGCGCTACTCAACTGACCAATCGCATTGCGTTCCTCCCTAATTTTCAACCTCTCATCTTTCTGCTCCCCTTTTAAATATGATTTTGTCTCTGCCTTTACTTCCTTCATGCTGATGTTTTGAGCGCCCCTCCACCTCCCCATCACCGCCCGTCTTTGCAGAATCATCATCTTTTAATTCTTCACCCATCCGGTCTCATCAAGTCATCAGCTTCACTCCACCACCGGAGTCTGGACTCCATGGGGGGGATTTATTCTGTTGACGCTCAGAACTGTCATTCTCCAAACACATGAACCCCCCCATAGAGTCCAAGTATTTCTGTCAAGTCACATTTCCATGTAATTCATTGTAATAAATATTTTTCTTAATTCACTTGTCTCTCCTGATTGAAGTGACATTCAATGCAAAGCATCTCGTCAATGGCTGCCCATCGCCAATGTATCACATAAGGTTTTATAATCTATGATCTGCTGAATGCACAATTCATTTAGTAGTAAATATCCTCTATAACACAACACTGTACTGTACATCGCAACCTTCATGACCTCCTTTCCTGTGTGGAGGTAAGACAAAAGCACCAGAGGCAAAGAGGAATGAGGTTGTCATTACATTGGAGGAGGTGTTTCTTTTGATTTGGTAGAAATAGGTTCTGCATTAATGGAGACATTTTCTGGCTCGTCTCGCGCTTCAAAAGACGGAAAAAACAAAGGCTGGGGAAATGATAGCCGTGAGCACTGTCCTCATAGAGGAAACCTGTGATGGCTCTGCATTATTGTACAGGCCCATGTGTGTAATATAGCGGCTGCTATTTCAATGACATTACTTTTTCAACATTCAAACACGAGTCAGTTGGTAACAATGACATTAATGGTATGCTTTTCCTGGCAGGAATATGAGTAGAGCAACATTTTGTACCAATGACACCCTTAGATGGTTCTGGACTTTGGTTTCTTGGGGTCACCTTGAAAGATCAAACAACGGCTGTCTCTACATGTCAGCTCTGTGATTGACTGGTGAACAGTCCAGGGCTTACTACACCTCTCGCCCAATGACAGCTGGGATCGGCTCCAGCCCCCCGCAAAAGCGATATCGATGATGGACGGATCGATGGACGGATAAAAACTTTGCTAACTTTTTCTCCATGACAAATTGTGTTACTTACAAGTACTTATTGTGGGGATTGAAACGGTTAAAAAAAAAACTGCAAGCCATCCCTGCACAAGCCGGTGCCTCATTCGGTCCAATTCAAAATCAATCAACCAATCAATCAATTTTTATTTGTATAGCGTCAACTCATAACAAGTGTTATCTTGAGACACTTTACAAAAGAGCAGGTAAAAAGACCTTACTCATTGTTATGTTACAAAAAGCAGATAAAAGACCTTACTTATTGTTATGTTACAAAAAGCAGGTTAAAGAACTTACTTATTGTTATGTCACAAACAGCAGGTAAAAGACCTTACTTATTGCAAAAAAGTCTAGACACGCCCCTGCTCCCTGAATGCCATCCAATTTGTGCCCATCAAAACAACAAGCCAGACAACAACATCCAAGAGTGACGCCCATATTAGTGGTGCCCATATTTATTTATTTAGAAGCTCCTGTGTTCGACGATTTAGGAATGTGAACAGTCTGAAAAATCACGTGACAAATCTGCTTCAGAGAAATGCCAATTTTACCAATTGCAAAATTAAATTGTTCTTTATATAACTTAATAAAAATGTAGTGTGCAGTCAGACTCCAGTTCCTTTTGGCTGCAGCAAGTAAAGTAAAAGAATCTATACAAAAACCTCAGAGTTGAACATGTGATTGCATCGCAAACTTTAAAAGCCTTTTTCTATCAACTCAATTTAGAAACAAAGTTCCCAAATAAAATCCTTTTCTTGAATAATTGTCCCTCCTGAATAGCTCCCCGTAGCCTTTAATTCACTGCACCAAAGTCCTTTAATTGGGACGTTTTTTTGTTGTCTGGATGTGAGGAAACAGATGAGCTCTGATGATAATCATGCAGAAATTAGCAAGGAGCTGCTGTCACAGGTGCTAATCTCCAGAATGCACAAACGAGGGCTAGTAAGGCAAACGGTATTGATTAGCTGCTAGCACTGTGTGCCACATAATCAGCGTCCCATGCATCATTGGAATTAGCCACATCTGCATCCACTCCTCCATGCTGCAATATGGTCAGCTAATCATAGTCACAGACCATTCAAACTTCTGGGAGTGGACTGTGATTGCAAAAAAAAAAGAGTTCTGTCGAGTGCATTCAAACGGTGACGTTTTCAGAGTTTGAAGAAGGTCTTTGAGTTGTTAATAATAATATATAAAGACAAATATAAAAATGTTGTTAAATGGTTTTCATTTTTGTTCCGTTTCCCCCTTTTCTCTCCAGGTTCCTACGACTCCCCTGGCGCTGTGGGGCTGAACGCTCACTTTGGTTATATGTTTTATATTTTTTTATTTTTGCACCACATGTCACAGACATCATACACTGGCGGCATTCTTGCTTTTTTACTTGAAGAAAGTAAAGAAGCAAAGTCTTTTCTTTTCTCTTTTAGTTTTTTTTGGCTCAGTTCAGAAACATGGTCTTTCAACTGTTACTAGAACCCGACACATCTGAATGTCGTTACAACCAAACTGTGCTAAATTTGCCACAGCGCTGTAGAGAACCAGTCAAACTCCTGGTATCCTGACAATACTAGAAGCCTGACCTTTTTAAATTCATGTGAGCTGCCTCATCTCTTTATAGCCGAGTCTTTCTGTGAAAATGGAGTTGGAGAAAAAAAAAAAGGAGAGGGTTGAGGGAGGGAGACAAGGACCACCTGAGACACAAGATCTCTTATGTGGGTCTGGGAAAGGACAACAGAGGTGTAATGAGGACCGTGATACACATCAGCCTGGAGTCGTGTTACATCACTTGAGAGGCTGGGAGAGAGGGGAAGGCCTGAGACAAAGAATAGGGTATGAAATAAGCAGAGAATAAAGGATGCTATATGCCTGACTGTGCTGGTCCGATTTATTTCCTTCTGTCTCTTGTTTTCAGCAGAAAAAAAAATACATTCACCTGAAAGATGCAAGGCAGCCCCAACTGCACATTGCATGCTGTTCCTAACAACTGGGTATACAGGGATGACAGCAACAGACGGTGCAGCGGTGAGGCTACGCGACAAGAGCTGGTGAAACACGAGATCCTGCCACCTCCCCGGCGTACAAACAAGACATGGCTGCAAGGGGAGAGTGTGTTCTCTGCAAAAACTCTCTTACCTCTTTCTTGTGTTTCAGAGCGTCTGCTCGATGTTTATCTCCTACTGTCAAGATAGCTTTCCCCCCATGCAAAAGAGGACAAAGGGAAGAGCACAGAGGTCGGCAGGAATACAGGAGCGGCTGAAAAGGAAACAAGCACTGCTGAATGTCCCGGAGAGCCAACTCAAATAAAAACAGGATTGTTGAAGGACTAATATGTAAGATATCTACTGAATTAAATCATGAAATTACCTTACTATATCATCAGACATTAAGTAAACATGCTATGTTAAAGTGTGGGCTTGTCTGACAGCAACAGTTCTGAATGGTCTGTATTTGTTTTGATCAGAGGAGGAGGAGGTTGTAAGGCACACCCCACACGACAGATTTGGACACCTCTCGGTTTGCAAACCAACTGGTTCAGATAGAAGTGATTGTACCCGACCTAAAAAGCCTCTGCATGTTTCTAATAAGCTCCACGAGTAGAAACGTGCTCAAACTAGGATCAATATTGGAGATGCTTTTGAAAAATGGAGAGAGGTTAGAACACAGAAAGGTTTACAGACCCATGCAGAGCTGGATAAACACTGAAGCTTCAGAGTCCACCACATGGTGACCTGCATGAGCATGGACTCTACAGAGGAGGGTGGAGGGGGGGAGAGACAGCTCTCTACAATGTTTAGAATTTAGACTTTTTAGACCGCTGAAATCTCTGGAACATACCAAGTTTTCTTCTTTTGTGATGAGAGTTTTATTCAAATTATTTCATGCATCCCGGAATAATCTACCAAAAACGATTGAACCAATAAGATCAATATTTAGTAAATTAGTTGTCTAACATAAAAGTAAGAATGTGATACGATTTCTCTGGTTAAAGGAAAATGGAGAAGCCAACCTCCTGGGTTTTGGTTCTGGCTCCAGTTGGTGTAGTTGTTAATTGAAAGCTCTATAAAGGGAGGTCGTTTGTCACTTCTCTCATGGACAGAGAGGAAGTTGTTTGGCTCATTACATGTGCTGACTGTTTGATTTATTCTTTTAGTAAAATCCAGTATTTTTCTTTCAACAGTTAATTGTTTTTATGCTCAGATCCATGTGTAACGGAGTTCACGTTTATTACTCACCTCTGGAACAGAAGAGGCCTGGTGAGTTACCATCTTTGTTGACTTTTTAAATTACAGATTTAAAACTGGTAACCCAGAGTTTGGGATATGACTGTACTGTTTGCGGTTTAAAACATTTCTGACTAAGTTAAGAAGAGAAGAGAAGGAAGAAGTGGACAAACAAATTCCCTTGAGGAGAAATTCAGTTTTTCACTCCATCATTGGACATGCTACATATACTACACAAACACACATATACTGAACAAACTAGATCCTATGGACATATGTACACAAAAGAGAGCTCGAGCAGTTGGCCTTGTGGGCACAGCAGTGCTAAGTGAACTGGCCTCTCTCCAGTAACTAGTCCCACTGCTAATATAACGGTGTTATTGAATTTAAAAAGTAACAACATACAGTACTAGATATGATAAATAATAGTGGTGTTACAGTCCAAACACTGCTGCTGACCCACATTCATGCTCATGTAGCATCAATAATTTCAAAACCAAGGTTGTATGAAATAAAGATTAAACCTTTAACCAGAAAAATCTTTCCAGCTCGCCCCCTACACATCATGAAGTTATACCGATATAAGAGCCATGTTGTCTGGAAGTCGTCTTTCTTCCTCTCGTTATAAACTCTCTGATGTTCACAAATCTTCAAACTTTCTCCTCAGTGTTTAAACAGCACTATTTTAGGTCATGTTTGTCATGAATATGTAAATGTTCAGTGTTTACTCTGATAATGCTTATGTGGTTTGGTGGATGGTGGTAGGAAACCCACAGAGGACTGGGACTAACCCCATTAGCACACTGCTGGATAACCATGCGGAGGCCCAGGGGAGGTCATTATGAAGGAGCTGTTTGCTATCTTCATATCTTTAATTAACATATGCAATGCTGATTACTTCTTTCAGCACTTAACCTAGATCTATATTTGAACCAGTCTATAACATGAAAAAAACCTGGGAACCCAGAAACAAACAAAAGAAATGATTATAGTGTTGAAAGATCCTTGACAATCTGTAGACGCCAGTTTAGTCAACAGGTTGTGAAATAAACACAGAATGGAGATTTTCCTTTTCTTTTTCACTACATTCTGTTCCTGTTTAGAGGAGGTGTGTTTGGGTTTGAATGGCAGGAAAATGTGACAGGAACCAGTGTGGGATTGTGTGGTTTCCCAGAGGTACCCTACATCTCCATGAGAGACCTCTGTGACGAACCAGCTGCAGAATCCAGTTTACACTTGATGTGCTCCATGTTTACACAGGAAAGGCTGCGTGAATGAAGAACAATTCAATCACCGGGTTCCACCTCTGCGGTCATTTTCCCAGCATGCAGAAAGAGAAAGATGGAACGAAAAAAAAAGAGGAAACAAATTGGGAAGGAAAATGAAAGAGGGAGAGGGAAGAAAATGATGTGAAAGAAATGAAAGCAAAGCGAAGGAATGTTTGATATTCACTTGGTCTGTGACAGTAGAGTGCAATGCCGGATGTGTTTGTTTGTGATAAAACAGGCATGAGTCTTTCATCTGAAGGAAAATACCAGAGACAGGGTTGATCTTCCAGTGCAATCATTTGCCTCACTCTATATTTTTCATCCTGAAGAACCACAAACAACAATTTCTCCCGCGGTCTCCTTCAGCTCCTGCATTGTTTTCCTCCTTTGATAACATCATGTTGTTCAAAGACGGTCTCTTTGATTTGCATTCTTTTGAAAAAAATCGACTGAATTCATTGGAGGGAACAGGTGGGGAGCTGGTCCGCTCTGTTTGTGGACTGACTCAAGTCAATTCCCAGCCAGTGTTTAATTCAGCTATTGGGAGGCAACGGGCGAATGTTCAAACAAATGCCAGCTTCACTTATCGGGACACTGCCTCATCCTTCGATATGTCAATCTCTTGCCAAGTAGTTTCCCAGACTGATGAGTCCACAAAAGTTGGATTTTTTTTTAATTTTTATTGGCTGTTAGCCGGACTTTCAAATAGACAGGCTGTAGCTTTATCAGGCCTTGTTTGTTCAATCATATCATTAAGTAGATAGTACATGTCCCAGCGGATGCTTTTCATTGCATATTTAATGCAGAGATGAGCATAGTCAGACTTGCAAATTCAGCTTTAAGTGCTGGTGGTGGACAGATAGTCAGCACTTTGTAAAAACAGGTTAGAGGGGGTGTAGATTTCTTGAAATGAAATTTGAGAAATCGTATCCATGCTTTTCATTAATGTTAAATGACAAAGCGACATACTGAGTTCAAAAGAAGCCCCATTGTAGGTCTACCTGAAATTATTGTATGTAATATTCTTTAGGTTTTATGTAACAGTAACATGAATCAGATTATTGTATTAATTACCAGCATGATGTTCATCTGTAATATATATATATATAAGTAAGGTAGTTAAGAGTCAAGGCATGGCTGCTTGTACCTGACAAGTTGATGGTTTTAAGTATTTATATTTATTTCTTATGAACTGGTTTTTAAACTGTATTTACTTAAATTTAAATGCCAACTTTTCCCTGTTATGAATTGCTTTGAGAACTACATTAAAGGTGCACTACGTTGATGTGGTAGTGAAATTTGAAAGATGGAGAAGAGAAACAATTCTCTGCTATATTGTCTGACTTGAATACACAAACTCTATTCAAAGACAAAATGGATCCCTGGAGCACTGTTTGGAGCTAAAAAGCTACCAGGAGAGTTTCGGGGTCACTGTTGCAGACACACCACCACAACTATTCGCGTAGCATTTTATCTTCAAACAGTGTTACGGAAACCAAATCTTCCTCTGAGGACAGTTTGTGTATAGAGTTATGAACATATACCACAGAATCTGTAAATTTCTCCAACTTTCCCATTTCTCTACCTAAACTACATAGTGCACCTTTAAAGGTGTACTTGAGTTGTACGTTTTTAGCAGATAAATATTAAATGTTACCAGATGTATTTGGGTGTAAATCACTGGTCGAAGTCAGTAAGTAGAATTTGCTTTGCTGAGCTATTCTTGCAAAAAGCGGTACACAAAATCAGAGGGACATAGTTGGCTGAAATTGGTCGGCACATCAGCACAGAATATAGTCTCTAATTAAGTATGGGAGTCAAAATGTGGACGGTGGACAAATGTTCATTTCATGCTATCATGGCCTGAATGCTCAGGACAGAACTGGTTAGCCTACCTCCTAGCAGTCAAACTATGGAAGTAATGCGCTTTGTTTTGAAACAATGAAAGGGAAGTTATTGCATGCTAAGTTTTTTTGTTGTGTTTTACCAAGTAGATCTTTTAGCAAGCAAAAGAGATTGTCTGGCTGGCTGTGCACAGACCAGCAGAGTCACTCTGGCATGTTGGAAAGATTTTTTAAACACATCCTGCTGCTGCTGATGTTGTCGATTTCAACGGTTAACAGTCTAAAAAACATCCAGAATCTAAGTGGAACAGAATTAAAAATATGCACCATCACACCGAGTTTAGAATCGTATGTCCTCGTCTGCATGTGCTTGTTGCAGTGTGTAAATAACTGGTGTGAATTTTGGCTCCCAATTGTTGTTTGGTAATGTAAAACAGCAAACACTTGCCAGGGTTTCCTGCTGTTCATAGAGTTATGAGCCAAGCCTTTGACAAACATAAGGTACCAGCTGGTCAGTGCCCATTTCCACTGAAGTAATTTGCAAATGGAAAATTCTTTCATGCTACACTCTGATGTTCATGTGTGTGCACTCGTAATGTAAGTATGAAAAAGCCTGAGGCTGTTTTGATATATCCTGACCAGAGAGAACAGGTTCAAAGTTTTACGTTTTTAAAAGTGAAGTGAAAATGTAAGTGGGCTGGAGTGAAATACATTGCACGCTCCAGATGATGTTGTACCTGATCCAAAGGATCATGCAAGGGCTGGAAGATGAAGGGAATCAGAAAAAAGGTATGAAGGGCGAAGGCTGAAGTTGAATGAGTTCAGTGGAAGTTACAGACACCCTAGTTTTCCAATCGTTGGCCACATTTTATTTGCATTATAAGTTCTTAACTATATCTTTTTACTGTCAAACTTTTCAACTTGTTTGATAGAAGAGGTGTTCAAACTCTCCTGCTCCTTACCCAATGTATTCCCCGCATATAATTTCTAGAAACAGATATCTGAATATGATTGCAGATTTTGTAGAAGGACAAGATTTGGGGGGTCGGCTGTGTCAGTTGTGATGACAAATAACAGGCTTTGGTGCTATTTAGAAAAACATTTTGGTTTGAGAGCAAAAGTGAGGAAACACTGACAAAAATACTTTCCCAGAACTTCAGCTGGACAACATTTAAGATTTGTATAGATTTCTTCACGAGTGCAGTTAGTAATCTTGTTTTAGAGATTGTTGATAAACTACAGCTAAATTTTTTTCTGTCTAAAGTTGCTAGTTGGACTTTGAGCCATGACCAGCACATGCAATTAGAACTCTAGGCCCTTGATGTCAGCTGAAGCTCCAAAATATATTTGCACCAGAGACTAACTCTTTGCAATCAATAGCAGATGTGCTTCTAGACTTCTCTGCAGGTGCACAGCAGAAGTTGCAGATTAACAAGGGAGACAATCGCTGACTGTTTCTGGAAGAGCATTCACACCAAGTTTTGGGGCATCAACTTCTTTCATGAGATTGCTGATCCAGGCAAAATGTAAGCCTGGAAAACACAAACTTGGTGCAGAAGAGGGGAGGCTTGCCTTGTCAGGAGTTTACATTGATACACCAAAAGAAGGGGGCAGTCTCCCCCTCTGTCTCTCCTTTCTCTTTCTGTCTTCAATTGTTCTGCTCCATGGCTTCATCAGCATTTTCACGGCATTTGAAAGCGTGGGATTATGCAAGAGAGGCAGCATCAGATGATAGGTAACTCCCCCACCACCCCCCCCCCCCCCCCCCCCTCTCAATACCACCCCCCCCCCCCCCCCATTCTCTCTTGTCTTTAAGTCTCCCGGCTGCTGAGCATGTAAATCTGTGAAGCCTGTAAAAACACAACTCAACAGTCAAGTCACTCACTGACAGGCAGCGCTGTCAGCACACACACACGCCCTCACACACACACACACACGCACACACACACACACACACAGAATGGATTGGAAGTCAAGGTCAAAAGTATGAAAACATAAAGTAGTCTCTACAATATGAGTGTTAAATATCGTAAGTGGGTGAGTCGATTCATAATGAAATGTTTCTAAAGCAGCAGCAGAGCCTTCAGGATAGGATTTTTCATTCTCACAGTAAAGCAGCAGCATCACAGCTATTGTGTGCAGAGGTGTCTGTGTATGAAAGCTGGGTTAAAGTCAGCTGAATGTGTTTGGTTGTGTTGCCCTGCACTGTATATTTGGCAGTGGCAACAAAATGCAAAAATATACTTCATTTTTTATTCCTTGCTCCTAAGTAGAAAGAATCAAAATTCCATTTCTAAACAGTCTTTTTCCATTGGCAATGAACTACATTTATTCTGACAAGTCGTTTTAATGCTTCATTCGCTATCTGCCCTCTCCTCGCTAACTCGTGATAGAAGATTAGGAAACATCCAATAAATCCGACGGGGGTAAAACGTACACAAATATCCATTTTATTCAAAGACGGATCAAATAAAAGCTAAAATATTGCCTTGACAACTTGATTACAGATGCATTTTCATGAAGAATAGCCAATTTATTTTGTGTTAGGGTAAAGTCTTGCAATAAAGCAGTAGTCCAACACTCATGAGACAAGACATTTCTGTAAATGATTGCACACACAGGATGTGCTCTCTCAGGATTATCTGGAGGAGTCAATCAAAAAGAAGCCTTTGACGCTGCCCTCAGAACTTGTGAGGATGAAGTAAAGTTGTTTTTATTGACGGCGTGGGTCTTGTGTGCAGTGCCCCAGAAACTCATCTGATGCTGTCAAGCTAAAGCACATTGATTATTGGGTGTCAGTGAGTGAACTGTCTCTGAACCTTTGTGTCTCGTCTGAAGCGTTGACTTGTCCTTTTGAGTCATCATGCTGTTTCTATTTTCTACAGGAACTCACACTGTCCTTTTAGCTGATGAAATCTCTCAATCTCTGGCCTTTGATGGATTCGGTTCAATATCTTTTCCAGTCTGCAGAACTTTCTGATTTTAGGATTAAAGCCTGCTGTATTTCTGTGTCTCGCAGCCCTTAGATCCACCGAGCCAGAGTTTTTCATTTATTTTTCATCGATAGATCAATCATCATTAGTTTAGCACTAAACTATTGATCTTTGACTGATCATTGATCTTTTGAAGATATGATGATAAGAATTGCCTGTCTTGATTTCGCTCTACACAATCGGCTGTCTGTTCTCCTGACATTTGTGTGCTCTAATTAGCGATGGCTTTGCATAGGACCTATTAGTGATACAACGCAGGACCTCTCGTTTCATTGACAGATCTGCAGCCAATAATCCATTAAACACACTGTTTACTTCTCCCATGCAAATAGATCCACTCTTGCATCATATGCGTGCAGTGATCTATTTCGCTCCATTTAATAATGCTATTAAACTTTACTGTGCAATGAAAAGACTGTACTCGCAGCCATTAGTGGCGGTGCAGGAAACCAAGTGTGCTGTAATTTGCACCACATTATCGCCTCCCCTGCATTTTTACTATTAATATAATGACCCAATGTGGTGGACAGCTTAATACTGTGTATTGAGATACACTAGGACTAATTCCCCAATAAAGGTCTGAATGTGGAATTATTTTCAGAGTTTGCATGTGTACATGAATCTGTGACATAACTATCATAATGCATGGATGCACAATATTTATCTTTGTAAATTATTAAGGCTTTTATCACTTTTCCTGCTGTAGCATGCCACACGACACTCACTACTACGAGCTGTGCTTATTGAAATGCCTCTGTTGATTCCTGTGCATAACCAAGTGATAAGACATCACATCCTCTTTCCCATGTGTCACCCATGTGTGAGTGTCACCCTGCATTACACCTCGGTGGCTGCACAGCAAACCAAGCGGGCTTAAGTCATGCCTCGAAGCCCACTAACCAATCTGCCCAGCAACATCTTATCCACGGCGTGACAGATAAACAGGGGGGAAGTGCTGGTGAATGGGTGGTTGGGCATATGGGTGGTCTTCAAGGCATTGGGGAAAGAAGGTCAAGGGGTGTGTGGTTCTGTCTCTCTCTCGAGAACATAGAGTTAAAATGGAGTCTTTGCATATGACTCAAAGCAATAAGACTGCCAACCTAATGTTGCTTGTGAAGTTAAATTCCTGCTCAAGGCCTTGAGAATGAGATGGTTCTGAGATGGTGCTAATTTACCCGATATCAACCCATTTCAACTCTCAAGTCACTCCAGGCCAAAGCATTGTCGCGCCCCAGGTCATCTAAGACAGATGTGCAAGGGTTTGCGTGAGACAAAAGGCTCTCATCGTACGGCCATGTAAACCAATCAATGGCAATTTCAGATGCCTAGACTGACTGCTTCGAACGATGTAGCTGTGTGACAAATAATGTCTGCATGTGCTGGCAGCAGCTGGCAAAAAATGGGTCAAGAATTCAGACGAGGAGACCAGGGTTGTAGGCCCATGTAGAACAAAACATTGATCATTTACCAAAACCATGTTTTCTGAAACTTAATGTTAGTTTACAGAAACCAAAAAGATCCCCTTTTCATGCCTTATCCTTGTGAAAAAAATTGTGGGTGAAAATCCCCCTGAATTTTGACCCAATGGACAAGCACCATACCAAAAAAAAAGTACATGATGGTGCGGTGTGAAGGTGGTCAAAAGGCGGGTTAGGCCATGTGGGGGCAAGCAGTTGTTCCATCCACGATAAGGAAAACCAATACTGCAAGAGAGAGACAGAGGGAGCAGAGGAGAGGAGATAAAGACCAGTGATGACTTATTCCATAAAGGACAGACTAGGGGGGTTTCCAGGGAAAACACACACACACACACACACACACACACACACACACACACACACACACACACACACACATACACACATACATCCATTGAGCTGCATGAGGAGATGGGGTGTGGGGTGATGGACGCTCATGGTGGATGTCCACATTATTGTTCTGGCAGAGCAATCTTCTCCAATCTTGGCAGTGCGTAATGGAGGCACGGGAGATACCAGGTGCTGTTCCCCTCTCCATTCAGAGAGGCAGGGCCACATGCCAGACTGAATTGGATGAACCCTTTATTGTTTGGCCTGCACTAGGCTGGATTTCCGCTGTAGGACCCCCAGTGTTTGCAAGAACACCCTGAGGACAAAGATGAGGGGGAAATAAAAGTAGATGTATAGAACAACTGGAACGACAATGAGACCACTGGCTGTCATGTTTATGGGTCAATATATCAATGGGTTTTCATATCTGTGTATGGTTAAGACTCAGAGAGAGGAGCATGTGCAGTCCAATTTTTAATTAAACCTCGTTTTTAGCCAAACTAATTTGGAAGAGGAAACAATGGCAAGGCATTATGTTAGCAGCCAAACTGTTTGTTAAAAGCATCCATCTCTGTGTAGACTGACCTCCAGCATGGATGTTTGGCTTTTACCCACCAAATAATGTAGGTGTGTTGGCAAAAGTTAACTCTACTTTTATTAAAGAAGTGGATAAAGCCTCCCGGTGGTTTGTAGACTACAGTAGTTTACTGCCAAGATGAAATTTCAGCCATTTTTTTCCGCAGCAGGGGGGTGTGTGGTGCAAGAATCCAAAGTTATCACCTAACCCTAGCACTATAGTTTCATGCAAAGGTTATCCATTGTTTTTGTAACAATTAATTAATGTTAACATTTAAATCCTTTTTTTTTGGCTTACAAAAAATGGCTTAAAAGGAAAAGTATTCTCTGTAAAAATGACCAGACTATTCAGTCGTATCTTTTAATTCAACAGAGCAGCCAACAGGGCAATTTTCATGTCGCCGTGGTATGACATGTTAATCACAAGGTACACGAAAGCAAACCAAGCTTCATCATCGGTTGTGTTTTCTGATGGAAGCGTAATTAAAAAAAATGGAAGATCTCCCTGTATCGACATTGACTCAGAAATAGCAATTAAAACCGTAAACTCATTAGTGCAATGTCTACAGAATTGAAAAACCATTGGAGAAGTCAAGCCATTTTCTCACAAGTGGAGACTTCCCCTCTACAGATTTAGTGCAGTAGTGTATATGAATCAGAATCAGAATCAGATTTATTGGCCAGGTATGCTTATGGCCATGCTGTGCTCTCTTATGTACAGGTACAACATTAAATATCAACAATAAACATAATAAGAAAAGACTAATATTTACATGACTAAATATGAAACAGTGCAGTGCTGAATAGTGCAAAAGATGCTGAATTAACTTAATGATAAGTAATAAGTAAAATGCAGTTATGTGACAGATGAGTCAATTATATATATATTATATATTGCATATGTTTTTATCATATGCAGTCCAACTTAGAGAATCAGAATTTGTCATGTGCATGGTTTGGACCTAAATTGCGGTAATAAAGAACTGTCCTACAAATCAAATAAGTTGTCCTTAGTTGCTTTAATGTTTTAATCAACATGCAGACAATCTCATTTAGCGATGCACTGCTATTAACACACTCATTATACACTATTCATCACTCAGCCTGATTGCAAGCCTGTCTCCACCAACACACACACACACACACACACACACACACACACACACACACACACACACACACACACACACACACACACACACACACACACACACACACTAACATCCAGCCAGAACAAAACATAAAAAGACAGTGAGGGAAAATAAAGTGCTGTGAGCCGGGTAAGGCGAGTTTATACGGCACACAGGGACAGGAGATCATCAGATTAATAACCACCTCTTTTATTAAGAAATAACAGTATTATTGTGTTGGCTCATCTGAGCATGACAAAACAAGCCAATACACAGACTGCTGCAGAGCTCATTATTGTCCATTATGTTTGTTTGGAGGACTTTGGTCAGACCCAAAAGGATTAGGGCTGATTTAGAGACTGAAAAGACGGATTTGGAGGAGTGTGTGCGTTTGTTTGTGTATGTGCATGAAACTGTTGCTGCAAAAGTGTTGAAGCAAACACTTTGACTCTGTAGAACTAGACCCAGAACAGGGAGCGTGGTGCCTCGTTGCTTGGTGACTCTGTTGCTAGCCACATTGGCGATACAATAATGAAGGATAATGAAATCTCTTGCTGTTCCAACTCTCCGGGCTACAGCACAAACAGAGGAGAGGAAACAAATACACTTGAGTTCATCACAGCTCTTCAGATTACAACTCACTTAACAACACTTTTTTTTTCTTTGAGAGGGAATAATAGCTCGGGATATTACACTCGAAGAAAAAGGGAATTAGTCCCACAGGCTTTTGTGCCATTACCATGAAAGTTCTCACTCCTTTAGAGTGTCGTCATTTTTTTTATTGAGCGCTTTAATCGATAAACAGACAAAAGATGAGAAATATTGTCGTCATTGCTGCATATTATAAGCCTCTGAAGGCCTCCTCCTCTGCGTACTCACCTGTCATTAGTGAAGAGGAGGCTTTCTCCCACGGGCAGGTCACCTCAAGGAAGGTGTGAGGAGAATCTATTACAGCCGCTGTCATGTACCTTCTCAGAGACGGTCATAGACTCTGACCCTCTCGCCCTCCTCCTCTCAGCCTGGAAACCATTTCATCACATTCCCTTAATTCTCCTCGCCTCCGCTCACCTTATATTTTTGACCTTTTTTTCCCCCTACCAGCCTACACTTTTATTTCCTCATCTCCTTCTCTCCTCTTACTTTTGTATCACATTTCTCTGAGAAATCAACTTTTTTTTTTTACATTGGATTCAATCCCTCGCCGTTTGGGCGCAGAGAAGCCCAATTTTCCACATCATCCCGCCATCTTGACAATTACTGAGAGCGAGTACAACAACAGCAACAAGATGATTACATATACCTGCAGTGTACAGACTCCACAGCAGAAGATGGAGGCTATGGAGTGGGAAACAGAGAGTGGTCATGTTTGGGAGAATCGAAAGACAATTGCATGTGTGTATTTTTTGTTATTTGAGTGCATGTAAAAGCACAGCTCCCTGTGCTTCTCATTAGCTGATGTGTTCATTAACTTTGTCTAGAAATTAGACGTTCAGTCAGTCAGGGTGGTAGACTCAAACACGGCAGTTAATGGTTTTTTTGATTACACCAATGCTTAACTTGCACGAGAAGCTTCTACTGACCATTGTTGGAGCTTCGCTGTCATCCCTGCTCTGTTCAAAGAAATTAAAAAATCAAGGCTTAAAAATCACAATTTTCTCTATTTAACTTCACTATAACCTTGGTGGCTTCAGACTTTTTTCATGAAAGCCCTCGCAGCATTGTTTCCTTCCCACACATCATTCATAACATTGAGAAATAAGAGACTCCAACCACCTTCATTCAAAAGAGGGATGTTTCAAAAGCATCGGCAGGAAAGAAGAAAAGAGATGTGGCCCTCATGTATCCATGGTTACCTTGGCTTTATTGCTGTTTGTCTTGGGCAGCAGATGCAATAAAAAGTGCTGGGAGAGAAATGACTGGGCAAGGCGTGTGATGGCAGAAGTCGTCACCACACACAGGTGTGTGTGAAAAGGCAACAGGAGGCGGGAATTGACCCGAAACCTTTTCTGCACTCAAATCCCTTTAAAAGCTATCTGTTTTACAAGGGTCTCATTAGCTGTGATTGGACGACCACAGGATGTGCACGAACGTCGTATTTTTAGTTTTCCAATTAAGATTCTGAGCTTCAGGACTCTCAGGTATCCTATTAAAAAAGGCCAAATGTAAAATTAAGTGTCTCTCACAGCAGGCTTGATCGGGCTCGGCCTCATTTCAGGAATAATAAAATAAGATGGTAAGTCATGCATGCAGAGAGACAAGTGGAAGGAAGGGGAATGAGGAGGGTTAAAATAGGAACTGAGATACAACATTCCTGCTAATAGACCGTTTGTGTGAGTGCATTTAAAACGTGTTGTTTGTCTCTTGTTTCTTATAAATGAAGCCCATGCAGATGTTCCTTCAACCTGTAATGTTTTTAAATGTCTGTCTCCAAAAAGTCAGAATGTTAAGAAACAGAGGACAACAGAAAGCTTACTCTTCACTTTATGTCACCTTGGTCAGCATTTCCCTAATGATCGTATGGTTTGAATATCTATTTTTACTTCTTCTTCAATACAGCATGATGCAGGATAGAAAAGCAGCCGTGTATATTTATCCCGCTATGAAGATAAGGCCACATCTGGCACCAAAAATCTAATGGTTACCCTTTGTTGTTGTTCACATTTAGGCCTTTTTTTTTCTCAACTTTCACAACTGGGACAGTTAAAATGCACGACTAGAGACTCAGAAATAGCAGCTCACAACAAAGGGGCTGTTATTAAGGCCTCTGCTAATGTACAGGCAATAGTTGAAGATCTGCTTTCACATCTGACTGCACTGGTTGCAATTATACCTCACATCCTCCTTGCTGCATGTCTTGTTTCATAATGGTAATGCCCCAGAGGTTTACACTGTTAAATGAAATAAAGACAGGAATTCATTCACACCTCTCTGGTCCTGGCGGGGCAGCTGTGAGGGGGAGGGAGACACATTATCTTGTGTGGTGTGGTGTGGTCACTTCAAATAGATGGCCCACTTGGGCTCAGGGTAGCAGCTTG
The DNA here is from genome assembly GCF_963930695.1 of Labrus bergylta. Lineage (NCBI taxonomy): Eukaryota > Metazoa > Chordata > Actinopteri > Labriformes > Labridae > Labrus > Labrus bergylta. Next base: position 21,129,879 of record NC_089214.1, on the reverse strand, counting down.
ATAAACACACACCTTTGGCTTGGGCTTTGGAGGATTGAACACTCAGGAAATGAAGCTGTTTAGAAGAGACATTTGAAGAAAATGGACCTGTGAGGAAGGTGGGGGGGGGAAGCAGGAGGGAGGTGCAGCAAATCCCATCCCATCCCACCCCCCCGGTCCTAATACTTTTACTTTCTGCAGGGCCATAAATCATGAAGAAATCACTTTGAGGCATTTGTTGCTAACTCTGAGTAAATGTGACATTAAAAGTGCCAGCTTTGAGCTGCATAAGGCTCCAGTTTGTGAAGTCTTTACTCCAGCTTCTGCATGTCATTGACATTTCCAGCATTCTGAAATGACAGATGAATGGTGATAGCCTTCACAAGAGGGAATGTGAAAAAAAAAATAGAAAGGATGCCACACAAGTAGAGAAAAGTCAACACCGATAGAGAGATAGGCGGGTTCAGACAGTTAACGCATTAAAACATAAAAGCCTCGCCGTCGTGAGCGGCTGTGTTGCCGGTTATTGTTCTGGTGCTGGCTCATCAGGGAGAGTGTGCTCTTTGGGGAAGGACACCCATGGGAGCCTCAGGAGAAAGCACGATGATGACACACACACTGTGCTGATCATTCAGGCGACCCCCCCGGGGGCTCATAACTTCCTGATGTCACACAAACAATATTGCCACTGACAAGCCGTCTGATCCTCATAGTGAGTGTTAGTGTCTTTTGAACTGAGAGTCTTAATTGAATGTGGTAGGTCATCATTTTGAGGGGATTGTCGTCACCTATGTGTTGGTTTTGCCTTTAAAGACATGTATTTCTGAGCTACTGGCACATACCGTAATATTAAATTGAATCCCACCATTAGTTTACAGTCATGCACTGTAATCTAATTTATATTAATACGCTGATATAACAAACAAAGTGTATGCCAGAAACTTGTTTTAAGGTTTATTTTTGGCCCTTTTATGTATTTATTTTAGAGACAGGATAGAGTCAGAAATCAGAGAGAGAGCGGGGAGCGCCCGCCCAGAGGACCATGCACATGGGGCACACGCACCAACCACTATAGGCTACCACAACCCCTGACACAATTTTCTTAATTCAAAGAACATCAAACTTTAAGTTCCAGATCAAATTTAAGCTAATTGAGGCAGACGCTGATGTGCAGCTGTACTGTGCTCTGCAAGGTGACGTGTTTTGGTCATTTGAGTCTGGTGACTTTAAGCAGAGTGGTGTTATAGCTGTTTCTTTTTTTAGATTTGTTTTTTCTGCTAGGGTTCTTTCTGTGATGCCAGTTGAGACTTAAAACAATAATCTGTTTGGGGTAAGAAAAGGCAATTTTAACCCAAAGACAATACCGCTGAAATGACTGAAGTCGTTTATAAATCTGTTGTTTCCATTCCCTTTTTAGGAATATTCAAAATAAAGTCCAGGAAATATTGGTATACCTATTCAAAAAGAGCAGTGATCCTGAACCGTTGGGCGGAAACATCATGGCCACTGATTCCACTAAAGCCTGCAGCATTCCCGAGGATACATTCTTATCTGAGTTACATCGTACACTGTGACATTGATCAAACTTAATGTCTGTCATCTCTCAGTCTGAAGGAGTGGAAAAGTGTCCGTCCAATTATTCAAGCAGAGTCTGAGCAGGTGCCATTCCCAGCGACTGCATTGATCGCTTCAGTTCTCCTGCAGATATCAAATCAGACAAACATGAGCGCAGCAGGCATACCAATGAGATGATGAAATGTGAGGGCGCATCGAAATGTTCGAATCTGAACAAATCACGCAAACTGCACAAAATCACTCAGGTCATTCCAAATAAGCTTTTGTCATTGATTGAACCAGGGGGGGAGAAAAATGGAGATTTTACTTATCGAGGAGAGAGAGTGAAAGACACTAGATGCTTTAAAAACCTCTCTTGATTCATTAGAAAGGCTCCGACACCAGAGACGGGGAGAATGGGATTAATCTGTGCTCTCTGTGTGTCTATTTGTGTGTGTGTGTGTGTGTGTGTGTGTGTGTGTGAGGGAGACACAGCTGAGTGATTCTCTTCATGTCTCTGAGGGGTAATTAGCTGTGGCGTGGCCTGTCGTTGCTCTGCAGGCCTCTTCAGTCCCGGGACTCGGCTGACTGTGTCATCAGAGCCGTGCAGCTCCGTCTGTGGGGAGAACAACATGCACTGGACCTCTTTTCTGCAGAGCCGGAGGGGTCACTCTCCAATAATCAGCCTGTCAGGCCACACGCTCTCTGTTTCATACTCCCTTGTGATGTTTTCAATGCTCCTCCTTATACATTCCCTTTTTTTCCCCTCTCCTCCCTCTCTTTCTATCCAGCTCTTTTGGTGTCTTTTCAATGTGCTTTCCTGTTTCTCCACCTTTGTTGTAAGTCATTCTATTTTCCTTTAATTCCTCCATTCGTTTTTTTTAAACTTTATTCATAATCTTCGCTTCATGTTTTCTCCTTTGCGGTCGCCTTTCTCAATTATTTTCTTTCTTCTCCTCTTCCCCCTTTCAGATCCTTCTCTTACACTTTCCAGCTATTCATATAATTTGTCTCATCCTTATCTTTTCCTCTTTTGCTTCATTGTCTTCCCTCTCGTCTTTCTTCTTTCAGTCTTCTTCTCCTCTTCTTTTCCTAGCCGTACCCGTTTTCTTTCCTCTCCCTTTGTTATTACTTTTATCTGAATTAAGCAAATCCATCTCCCTGGAAATCTCACCATGTCTCTTGCCCCAGCTTCTCTCTACCTTGCATTTTGTTGTTGTCCACTGTAACAGTGGCCTTTGCTGTGTATAACAAACCCCCTGTTTTTCCATCATTCTCTCCATCTTGTTCTCGTTTTCCTATCTCTCCTTAATCTTTCCATGACTCCTATCATTGATTTTCTACAACAAGGAGCATGAAGCCTATCAATATTTCTAGCTGAAGAATGAAATCAATCGACAACGCCCCTCCACGAGTGGTTAAAAATGAGAGCTGGCTGGTTTATTATTAAAAATGCAGCAGCTAGCATTCACCCACCCATCTCCTCATGTTGTGTTTGAGCCTGTGTTCACTAATGGCTGGCCCATGACCCACCTCAATATACTCGATCAATATGCTGCCTTGTGTGCTCAAAGAGAAAATCTACAAGTGGACAAAGTGCTGCAGCCTTCAGCCTGCCACCATTTACACAGAATGTGTGCTGTGCATAAGGTATACTTGCACACGGCTCCTACTCTGTATTTTATGCTAAATATAAACCTGTTAAATGTTTGTTTTAGAGAGCAGAGACACTCACAAAGACACACCGTTCATCTCATATGCTGTTCAAAAAAATTAAAAATGCTGGCCTAAGAGTGAACAATGGCGCCTCTTTGCCCTCCCCTGTCTCCACCCGGTCCATCCTCCTGCCTTCAGTTATTTTACAAAATTGGTTTAAGCTTTTGTTGACACTGTGATTTGTGTGAGGTTGGCATTTTTATTTTTCTTCTGTCTGCATGGTGCCAGCATTTTCCCCACCAATCACAGTCTGCAGAGGGCAGAGGTTGCATTATGGGGGGGAAATAAATAAATCAACTTCTAAACTGGGATGAAAAATGTCAAGAAAATAGGATAGCTCCAACTTGCTGCAGATATGACATGGATGATGCCTGATGTAAAGCATCGGTCCCTCAAGTGTTTGTAATCATGAGACAGACTCCTCGCACGTCTGTTCACTAGTTCCATTAAATAACTCATTGGATGAACTCAATTAAATTGTGGGCAGGATTTCCATCCAACAAATATATGTAGCCCCAACTCAAAATTAGTACATCCATGCAATACAATAAAAAAGAGTTAGTCCAACTCATTTTTAGCAAATAAAGCCAAAATGAAATTATTGCAATAACTAAGCAAAATTAATTTACATTTGTCAAACTCATTTTTAACAAATACAGCTAAGATGAAATTATTTTGGTTACTAAGCGAAATTGATTTATATTTGCCCAACTCAAACCAATTGATTGGAAATTAAGCAAGCTAAAAATCACCCTTAGATTGATCCCATAAAAAACACACCAGACAAAACCTGGTTGGTATTTTTAATGTAACAACAATAAAAATACAATACAACAATCTTGAATACAATACACCAAGATGTCAAATTTAATTGAAAAAACAAACCAAAATGTTGATTTTAAGTGAAAACCAAACACCAAAATGTCAATTTTACATAATAACAAAGCACCAAGAACTCAGTTTTACTTGAAAAAACACCAAGACATTTGGTGTTGTTAAACAATTCAAGGCAAACTTTACGAGAAATGGTTCTCCCATAACAGCTCTAACTGGTGTTAAATGAACACCCAGCTATCATATTTCCCCCAGCGCCACAAAGACACAAAACCAGAGGAAACTGCAAAAACACATTTGATTCCTGCATAAGTGTAGTGTAGCCATTAGTCTAAATCTACTAGAATTAAAGAAAAAATATGGCAAATACAAAATTCCCATGGATCACATTTGGCTACAAACAAAAAATAAATAAGAAAAACTTAACATTCACAGACCAGGAATCTGATTTTAATAGGATGCTAGTAGCAAATATCCTTTGAATGTAACTAAGTAAATATAAAACATGAAAACAGTACTAGCCATTCAAAAAAAAAAAAACTTCCAATATGTCGAACCGTGTTCAATCCATTTCATCCTGAGTTGAGTGATGACAGGGAGGAGAGAAATGGATGCGAGAAGTGTGGAGGGTAGAGTCACACTCGGAGTTAGGATGGGGAGGTAAAGTGGGCAAACTTTGTCCATCCAATCTTAAACCCCCCTCAGTGTTCATTAGGGAGGAGTAAATACATAATCTCTCTCCACTCCCCATGGCTGCATATCATATGTTGATTGTGTTATTCAAACAGTTCAGTAAACAACAGCCCCTTGCCAGCTTTTGTGCAACTTACGTCAATTCTGAGTCCAATTCTCAATTTCAAAACATCAAGGAAAACAGCCTCGTAGGTCATAGATTGTCTTTGAATAGGCTGAAAATGAAGGCAAAAACGAAACAACCAAAAATAAAGATCCGATAATGAACTTTGTGTTCACCTCTCATGCAAACAACTTGATTTTCAGCTGCTGTATCTTTGTATTCAGCTTGTGCCCATCCAGGTTCATTAGGATCTTCTGGAAAAACTCAAAGGTGTACTTGAGGTTGTCTGGAAAGCTTAGATCAAGGGCATAAATGAGCCCAAACATCATTATGACCCCCATGATGATGCCGTCCACATTGCTCAGGACTTTGATGCCTTCGATAACAACTCCCACTTCCTCTGGCTGCCTATCGCCATCTCGAAGGATTATGTATATCCCCATGACTGTGAGGGCAATGTCCCTTTCTGCATCCTCAGTGGCGGAGGCCTGACCAACAACACAACACAAACACAGAACACTTGTGTTAAGTAAAATGCTGAACACCACAAGCAGAAAATGAATTGTTTTGTGGCATGCGTCTGTAATGTGTTTCATATGAATTTGCAGTGTTTTCTTAATGCTGCACGTGTCAAATCGATCATTTATGTATCACATGAGTAGAAAGTGAAAAAAAATTATAATAATGTAATATAATATTTGAAATTGGGCCAATAAATAACTTCAGCAAGCAGCCATGAACATACTGCAATTGCTGCAACATGATCCTTCAGGCAACCAAACCCTATAGAGATGGACCTGTAGGATGCTTCTTTGTTTGACCAGAAATGGCTGTTTTACTCGACAGGGCCTCAGCCTGTTTGCCACTGCCAGTTTAGGAGATCTACTGGACCAAATCCAAAACTTCTTGCACCTACCAGTGATTTCAAACTCAAAATAATAAAAATTCAAACAGCCCTATTGTTTAAAAAATGCCAGTTATTCTATAAGTTGTAGTGTGTTGAGCTCAAAGGACCACCGTATAAATAAGAATGGGTAACACTATTCCATGCTACTGTGTAACATGAACTATTAACTTACCAGATATTCCTTGAACAAAGTGTCTGGATCTTCATTGAGGTAGATAACAAGGCTTCTCAGGATGTACTCCCTCCTGATGTCGATGTCGTCACACTAAAGCAGGGGTGAAAATTCAAAACAGAATTTAGCTAAATATTGGTGCAACAGTGGCACAGGGAGGGGAGCAAGTTGACTAGGGGGTGTAAAAAAACTAGATAAAACTTACACGCCTGCTGAAGACTAGAGTATTGTATCTTTAACGCATTTCTGAGCAGGGCACATAACCCTAAATGCCCCAAACGAGCTTGTAGTTGCCTTGCACACCAACGAAGTGGGTGAATGAAAGGGAAACACTGTAAAATATTTTGGAAAAAGCTCAGGCCATTTACCATATATGAAACAGTTATATGCATTTCTACTTACCAAATCTATTTTTGCCAGAACTTCTTTGATTCTTTGCCCCTTCACTCCTCCTTTGCTCTTGAAGATCTGCATCAGCTTGTGTGAAAAGTGGCTTTGTAGTGATCCACAAGAACTCCATATTAACCTGAAAAATAATAAAAACAAATAATTTAGAAAAAATTTAATTTCCATTGTCCTACAGTTATTCATCAAGAGGAACAAATATTAATACGTAAAAATACAAGTTAACTTACTTCACTCTGCTGGAACAGGGCAGGCCATCTGTTTTTGAATTCCTCTATCATGGGCCTCTGCTCAACGATCTCTCGTCGTCTGTGAGAGAAGGTTTTTTCCATTTTTGCTTTTATCACCACTTCATTGTCACGCTTTTTTATTTCTGACAACAAAGTAATTCTCTCGCTTTCCAAGCTTTCTGTGGTTTCGTCTTTTGGGTGCAGCGGTATGTAGTGAACTTCAGCCTTTCTAGCTTTCTTGATGTTGGTTGCAGCTTTGCCTTGGCCTTCACATTTGTGCTTTAAGGAGTTCATACGGATTTTAGGATGTCCGAGTCGCCCCAGCTTTGTTTGATAGTTTTGCATTTTATACTTCAGTGACTGTTTCCATCCCCAAAATCCTGTCTTGGATCCCAGCTGCCCTAAACAAGGATGAGCTCTCGTCAATGCTGCTGCTACCCCTTCACACTGATAGTCTTTTGGATATTTTGTGTATTTCAACATTTCTTGGGCTAGCCCATCAAGAATGACTCCTTTTAACTTTGGGCCAGGGTTAAAGTATGTTCCATTTGTCTCAAACTCTCTATTCTTGTCTTGTAGCTCAAACTCTGCATCATAGGTGAATTTGGGTACCACAAACACCTTGGGCCAGGAAGACAACTTTGAGGGCTGAGTTTCTGGAGATGAATGTGGGGTTGATGTGAACAGTGTATCATCACTGCAGGATGAGTCTATAGACGAAGCAGTAGTTCCAGGATCTGGGCAAGTGGTACTTGAGTGCTCACCAGATGAGTCTACTGTATACAGAGTGCTGCAGGGCTCCACAGGTGAAAAAACAGGAATGTATACTACTTTCAGCATGCTTTTGTTTTTAATTTCAGACACTGAAGTTAAATTCATAAACTCGTTAAAGTCAGTATCCATATATTGCAACTTGAAGTCCTCTTTGAGTTGAAAGAATGTCTTAACTAACGAATGTAGTTCCTCCACTGCTGATGGAATTCCAGAATCAAGGGTCATTTTTCTTGAGTCAGACTCGTCACCAAAGATGATCCGCAGAACAGCTGGGCTCGCCATGCTGGAACACCTTTAATCTAATCTTGAGCAGACACAAAGAAAAAGAAGGAGAGGAAAGCAATACATTAGAGTTATGTTTAAGATTAAAATAAAATAAAATGTTCTGAGATTGTGCAAAAGCCTGGCATCTAGAGCTTAGACCATTTAGGTTTAACAATGACACTAACCTTTAACACTGCCACATTCATAATCCTGAAATAGAGAATAAAGAGAATTAGCATATATCACATTGAAAGGATGACAATGATAGAGATCAGCTTGTACCAGCATTAAACACGTAACCTATTACTTACAATCACTAGGAGGCTGCCACAAGAAGCTTGGAAAAGTTGATCAAACTGCAAAAGATGAGAACACATTAAGTTGTGAGTGCAAGTACCAGAATACCCAGAAATGCAGACAAGTCGAAATTGAATTAAAACTCTGACCAAGATAAAATTTGAACATTTAGAATGGACTAGCAATTATTTTACAAACCAATAAGCTTCAATAACTAAGATCAAGTCATGAAATTATTTTAAATTCTGCCATTTTATTAAAATATCAAACACACAGGAATAACATTAACCTTCCTGCATGTATTCACTGACAATCTGTAACCTAGAATGTACATTTACTGCTTAACCGACAGCTTTACTGAAGGAGAGAGGGTGTAAAAGAGGCAGAGACCGCGGGAGATGATGGAGTTAAACAGGGCAAGCACAACACCAAGTGTTTGAGTGTAAAAGAAAACCCCTTAATACTCAATATAAACATAAATACATTTAGATGTTTTCCAACTCTATAAATGTTTAATGGTACCAGTTGTGAAGTTGCCTATTTCTTCTCAAAACTATTATCAACTTTTTTTTTGGTTTAATGATTAAGACATATACCTGTAGTGTATGTATGTAATGTAAATAAGGTGCCAGAGTACATAAAAACGACATTCTAATAACTGTGAGCTTTGTAGGCTTTGTATTAGCATGGCACTGCCACTAAATCAGAACTTTTAAATAATCACTCATAGCATTTTTTTCCTTAAATATGTTATTGCCATTACTGCTTTAACAATGCAAGTGTCCCTGTTGTAGTAATATAAATGTTTATCTTATTATCTTGGTTTAAAAAAAATACTTAAAATGTATTAGACTGGCTGATGCAAATTAATGTATAATACATTTTATACTTAAATCATACACTGGAATATAAGCAGAAAAGAGACTTCTGTAGGAGCAGGAGGAGGATTAACGATCAGCTGCATCACTTGAGTAATGTGCGTGAGTGTATGCACAGGCGCTGCACGGCACTGATCAGCATTACAATCTCCCCAAAACTGATCAGGATCAAGTTTGAAGTAAATATACACACAGAGTGGCAGATGGTACTGCTGCTGACTTCATATATGAATTTAAACGCGGAAAAAGTGATGAAGACTAAAGTTTTTTTCTCCGCAACTCACAGGACATTTAGGTTATGAGGTGCATCATAACATCAGTCAAACATACAGTTAGATGATTACACATGTCTGTAAACACTGGGAAATCATCATATTAAGCGCGGCCTGTCTTCTTCCCTCTGCGTTGGTGCAGCAGGTTGGCACGACGCAGTGAAAATGTTAAATAAATCATTTTAGAAATTCGGGAGGCTTCGCCACCTATAATATATTGGTAAGGGAAACACTGCTATTGAACAGGTTTAAAATACATGCACAACAAAGAGTTAGATAAATATTCTTGGTTCACCGTCCAGCTCTCAGGGGAAAGTAATCCGCTGGTCGGTATGACCGCAGAGAGACACCGCGGTGTCCGGGCAGACAACAGACCACAATCTTCCCCGCTCACGCTCCTCACGCCTATCTTAAGTAAAATAATAAGTGAGGGCAAGTTCATTCGCCTCACAATTCTTTTGCATTTCTCAATTGCAGTTTTGCGACTGCTATGTTCATGTCTGGACTATTATGCTAGCTAGTGGCCATGTTGGAAGTTACCAAGCTAGCCTGCAAACTCGGACTTTCAAAGTAAAGTTCGCCCTCATCAACATTGCACGAATTTTGGTAAACAGCACTGAATACACCAGCGGTACAGTCTAAAGTACTACAGCTCAAAAAAATAAATACTTACCAAAGACCGAACTTCAACCTGCAGACCGTTTCCCACTGATATGGTCCACTCCAGCCAGAAGACGTTATGCCCGCGAAGATGGTATCGCACATGCGCAAAGGGCGGCTCCACATTCCAACTCATTTATTTTGTGTTGATCAACATCAAATCAATCCCATAGGGTAAATTATTATACATTTTATGTTTCACTGATTAAATATATATGTGTATATTTTCAAACTAGATATTTTTAAATAAATCCAACAACACTTAAGTGTGTCACATCTAAGAAGGGCTTGAATCAGTTTTATGAGTAGTCTCCCATTTGCTGACCCTTGGTATTTTTTAGAGTGGTTACACACAGGTTCCATTTTATATTTTCTTGCTGCTAATGGCTTGCATGTGGATCTGATGGTGATAAACACCCAGGTCAAGCCTTACCGCCAGCTGTAATTATTTTTACAGTTGGAGATCTGACATTCACAGTCAGCGGTATACAGGTCAGCTGCCCCACAGCAGAGCTCTGCCAATTCTGGATGTGCCATGGTATTTACAGCACTGGCACCCTGCAATTCACCTCCAGTTCATGACAGTGGTGATCGATGTGTGCGTGCACGTTTTGATGTGGAGGACTGGAAAGGACTGATAAAATAGTTACCTACTGTCTTAACCACAGGACATGGTATGAGAATAGGGAAGTGTTAGGGGAAACATAATATAGGTGAGGTCAGTTGCTGCTGCTTTCATTATTCTCTTCAAGTGAGGCATTTCATTTTTTTCACAGCGAGGAGGTTCCTGATTTGAATCCCCATTGGACAGGAGCCTCTCTGTGCCGAGTTTGAATGTTCTCCCTGTGCCTGCGTGGGTTCTCTCTGGCTTCCTCCCACAGTCCAAAGACATGCTCGTTAGGTTAACTGGTGACTCTACATTGCAAAAAGGGGTGAATGTGAGTGTGGCTGGTTGTCTGTCTCTATATGTCAGCTCTGTGATTGGCTGGTGACCAGTCGCCTCTCGCCCAATGACCGCAGGGATCGGCTCCAGGCCCCCCTGCGACCCTGAACAGGAAGAAGGGGTTTAGATGATGGATGGATGGATGGATAAAGTGACAGCAGCAGAGGTGTTCATAAGCTAATGGACAGTTCGATTTGGAGTTCAAAGGGGGGAACAAGGTCACTTTTTTGTGTGTATGCAGAAATCCATGAATCACAGTTTTTTTTTTTATTAACTGACATGAAGTTTCCAGTTTAGCTCAGTGGTTTGAGTGATCATTCAGAGACCCCAGTCCTCAACACAGGGGCCCAAGTTCAGCAATTACATAGCCCAAAGGTGCTGTTAATATAAGAATAGGTACAAAACATCACATGGTAACAACCCAACCCCTTCTTCCAATTTTAGAATGTGCAATATTTCTTTTTCTTTTTTTTGCGGGGTGCTTTTTATGCCTTTATTTCAGAAATAGGACAGTGGACAGAGTCAGAAATCTGGAAGAGAGAGAGAGTGGGGAATGACATGCCGGAAAGATTTGAACCCAGGCCGCCCACCTGGAGGACTAAATCCTGGAGTCACGCACAACCCACTAAGCTACTGGCGCCCATATGCAATATTACTTCAGGATACATTTGAACGCCTACATCATATTGTCCCCCTTTTCTTTTTTACTGTATTTGTACCAATACACTTTGATTTAATTTCTCTAATGTTACAGTCCTTTTACTGATTACTATTTATACTGCTGATTCCACAGGATGAGTAGTATCCTCAATGACATGTAAACTCACCTGTAATCTCCTGTAAAAGGTTCATACTGAAGAGGTTCTGGTGAACAAACCAAAAGAAAGAAAAAGAAAGGGATATCCATGGAGAAAGTTAATGAATGAGACAATAGTGGACTAAATTCAACTCAACAGGATACTTTTTTTTAAATAAAGTGTTTGACTCGTGCTGTGCAACACTATTATTGCTCTGTGTGAACATTAAGCCTCATTAAAAATGTGTGAGACCTTTTCTGTGCACCCCCTCTTTAGACAGATGGCACAGTCTACCATCAGAATGCTATTTAGGTAATTATCAGGGCAGCACCCCCCCACTCCTGATTTTTGCCAAACACACACACACACACACACACACACACACACACACACACACACACACACACACACACACACACACACACACACACACACACACACACACACACACACACACACACAACCCGAGCCTGGAGGGTAAAAGGCCAAAGCTGCAGCTTTGCCAGTCAGACTCAACATGACACCACAGGGATCTTCTTCCTCTCTGCAGAGAGCTCAGAAGACCGGGGATGATGGTGGTGAGAGCAGGAAGTCAGAAGGTTTGGGGCCATCTGGTTGACCTTCTATGTACTGCTGTTAATGCTCAAATAGTTTGCAGTATTGAACCAAGCAAACGTTCTTTTCATTCGCTGTTTTCCTTGTAATGATGTCATCAACAACATAAAGCTCTTCACCATTCAGATGAGAGTGCTTTATAACCCAGTGGATTCTCAGTAATGTCCCTATACACGGTCACATGTATGTAGTTCATAGATTAAAGAAACACATATTACTAACCTGCCCGAGAGGAAGGAGTTTTCTAGAAGCTTGACTTGGGTTTTCAACCTTTTTTTATTTTCACCGTCTATTTCCTCAGTCCGTTTTCTTCTTGTTATCTCTTTGCTGATCACGTCATGTATCTGCAAGTGTACCACTTTCTCAGGAAAACTGTCCTTCTTCCCTTTGTGTCTGACTTACATATGACTCTCTGTGGAACAAGCAAAAGCTCCAAAGTCTACATAGAATGAAAATCTTGACCAGAATCCAATGGGATGACAAGGGTGAAGGGCATTAAGGTATCCAGTCATCAGTAGGTAGTCAAGGCTGTTTCTTAACTTGTTAGAAGTTTTAAAACAGCCGACAAAAAGTTGACGGATATTAAGTGTTGGACAGGGAGACTTACTCCCTCCGCAGTGCAAAGGGCAAATGGAGAATATCAATATGCACATCTGCTATCCATCATTACAAAGGAAAACAGGAATAATTGGGCCAAATGCTGAGCATGTCAGCGGCACAGCGTGAGGAATGGGAATGATCTATGAGTTTTCTGAATGGTTCCTGCTGTGGAGAGCCGCCGCTCTGACAACATATAAACACCCTCCACAAAAACTAATGGAGAGGCTGTGAAATGATGGAGGAAAAACCGGCTCCTGTCAAAACGACATGTCACAAACAGACAGCTGACATTTCACACCACTGTCAACAATCAAGTCTTTGTTCATTAGAGGCACAAGGCAGAAGAAAGGGGGGGGGGGGGGGGGGGAAGGAACTGTCTGCATAATAAAGTCAGCACGCACACATTTTGTACATCTTCGCATACACACAAACACACACAGAAGGCTCTGGTCTCGGAGGACGATGCCAGACTGGGGTTCCCCCCCTCCGCCCCCAGGCCTCCAGGCAGAAGCATGTTCACTCATCTACATCCACAGCAAAGACAGAGAGAAGGGCTGTCCCATATCCAGACTGCTCCACATCCCTAATGAATGTGACATTTAGCTGATATTTACATGCATGACGCTGAATTAGCATGCCAAACACTAAGCTTCAGATTAAACAAAGCTGAGCAATTACGCGCAATCTATCATGCAAAGATTTACTACAGGTGACCCGTGCAGTTTAGCAAAGACATCCGCTAAATCCTGCCCCCCCACTCCCCCCGAAAAACCTTCATTAAAATGTTACACACGCAAAGTATTTAAATGGCGCCGCAGCAACAACACACTCCCTCTGCAGGGGAAACTTTCAATCCAGTCCGTCTGCTCAGGTTGAAATTGCTCTGCTGACAAGAGGCAAAATATCAATCAGAAGTAATTTCTTCCCACTGCCTCGGCTGTCAGCACCGCAGTCGAATGTCGACCCTCTGTCATAACACATTTGTTTAACATTTACAGCTCTTAAAACACAGACTCCAAAAAAAAACTTTGAAGGGATGTTACGGCTTCAGCAGCAGGAGAATACGAAGCAGTGTGAGCATGTGTACAGTGTATTCCTCTCTTTGTTGCATTCCTTGAGACATAATTTCATCTCGTTAAAAACAGCCAGAGTAAACAAAGCTGCATACTGAAAAGGTGAGTTATTAATAGCAGATTACAGGTGGATAGACATGTGAGGCGATAATTAATGCTTTTTAAGGTTCTGATGACACTGACGGTATGGTCCGCTATCAACTCCCCTAATGGAGACGTTACCAGACTGACAGACGGCTAGCAGCGACAGAAAGGCTTCTATCAGCAGGTTGGCTTCCAGGCAGCCTTGGCTTCCAGAAGTGCTTGTCAAGGCCTTAACTGATGGCTATTACCGGTTCAAAGAAAATGAATGGACTTTACTTGGGTGGGTTGCCAAGGTTCTACTAACTACTGTACATTTGGCGGTCCATTTTGTTTTCAATATTTTTTGTCCGTCCAAAAACATCACTGAACTTTAATGGATAACATAGACTGTGGAGGTAGTCTCAGTGATGTCACCCATTGGTTTCTGAAGCTCTCAGTTAAAGCCCATTGACGGAGGTCGTCATGCTTTCAAACTCTCCGCCTGGTAAAATCACAGATCTCACTCCAGTCATAACTGTTACTTGTCGTAGCCGCTCGGTGAAGAAAGTGGAACAGGACAAGGTTAAACTTGTGTCAGGGTTGATTATTCATCTTTTTTGCACTGTGAGCATTTTTTGTGATGACCAATCAAGTCTTACTGAAAAACACAACTTTTTCATTTATGTCTGCCTCAGCACTTTGTGTGTCTTATTGGCGCAGTTGAACGTATTTCCTCGTAATGCCATTTTCTTTTTTTTTTTGCATTTTCTCCAGTACCATCACACCCAAGAGTCACTTTTTGATGCCCAAATAGGCGCAGTTTAAAAACAAAACTGGAGACATTCCCAGGAGACATGAGTTGCTGTGTGAAATATATTGTCTTGTGTTATAACTAATGTGGTAAGGTTTGTCATTTTTAACACCCAAAGGGATTTTTTAAACCCAAACCCCAAGATACATGACCAAAACTACAAAGTTTGTTCAATGGCTAAACATGACCAAACTGCCAGTATTTCCCGACTTTATTCCACATTCATTTCACAAAATCCTTCTCCCTGCAATATTTATGCAGCTGCAGAGGAACAACCAAATAAGTGACTCTGATCTCTGACCAAAGATTAAGACAGATACTTCTTGAATCAAAACGATTTAAAAAGGGTAAACTTGTGACTTATTTAGTTTTGTGTTGAGTGGAAGTATTTTTTATAAATAATGCATCTAAAGTCTGGTGTAACATGTGAATGCAGTGAGTCTGTGGTATATGTATCTTGACAGTTAGACTAATGGCTGGCTATTAAAGCAATTAAAAATCTTTCCACTTCACTGACACTCAGACTGTTTTCGCTTTATTATCGCTAGTTATACCTCGTAGATTAGCGCTTATAAAAGTGCGACTAGAGGGATACCTATCATCTAAAGTAACTGAATATGAAGTGTGTTGCTCTATCATTATGAGTCATGTTGTTCTTAATCTTCATCCACCTGCAGACAAGAACAACTCTTTGAAAAGATCCCCGACAGTGTATATGCATGGAGCCCAGGTAGAAAATGTCAGCCTATTAATTGCAGGGATCACGGCTGTTTTGCCTTTTCTATACCTGAGGCACGGCAAGTCACAGCTACTTTAATTGATTTTTTCACCGGGTCACCGAGGAAAGGAAAGCTTCAGGCCGGATGAAGACCTGGGTGACATAATTGACATTTGAAGTTAAAAGTCAAGCACTAGTGGCAGCACAACGGAAGCAAGCCGCAGCGGAAAAGTCAACTTAGACTGTCTGACATTCTTAGGAGGATTTTTGGTGAATAGGAACAGAGGCTGGCAAAATGTAATAAAGATTTCTAAAACAGCTTCCTTTCAGCAACGTGCTGAAATAGCCGTCATTATTAAAGTTCATCAATTATAGAAACAGTCACGCTAACAATTAGGTATAAAAATGGAGTCTCGCCAGTGTCCAGTCTTTCGTTTCTGCATTCACCAAATACACCTGTGTCCACTCTCACTTGTTTGTCTGCCCACACCGCAGCATCCCTCACGTCTTTGAGTGTGTGTTTGTGTGTGTGTGTGTGTATCACCCTTTCCAAGGTGTCTGGGAACTGAGGGCCCATCTGTGGACTTCCTCCCGAGCCTCTTGAGAGGGCCACAAAGGCTTCTAATTATCCCTGACCTTCTGGCTCTCCCTCTCTTTGCCTCCCACTCCGGGGCCCCTGCGGCTCGCTCAGGTCCTCTCTCTCCCCCATGCCCTCCTTCCCTCGCTCCGCTCGCCCCCCACTCTCACGTTCAAAATAACCCCTCCGCTTGGCTCCAGCCACTAATTGCTGCCATTTCAGAGACAAAGCCGGTGTTTGGTGCGAGGCAGTCCCGAAGGTCAGTCAAGGAGAAGGGCTCCGATAACACCTGCGCGTCTATCAGGCTTGGTGGGTGTTTTGGAATCACATTGCTTTGACAGGCACAACTCTTTGTTTCAAGGTGTTCCATTTGTGGAGAAAAGTGATGCTTCAAACCCTCGTCATTAGCAGCTCTCCACACAGAGATCACACAGGGATGATGTGGGCCAGATAGTGTTGTTTTTATTGCAGCTTTTCCAGCTCAGTTGAGTCATTGTGCACTAAAAAAAAAATATAGCATTAACTCAACCTTTATCAAATCAAATATCTATGAATGCACATACCGTACAACTTCCATCAATAGCCCAGGCTTTTATTGACTTCAGTCTATGAAATGATTCTGCCTTTATTTGGGACAGGCGTCAACACGAGACGGGCTTTCAAATATTTTCAAACAAAACTTGTTCACAGCAAAGAAGGGGAAGACTATGACATTCTAAATGTACAGCAGAAGGAATACTTAAACTGTCTTTGATACAAATTGTATGGCTGTGACTGATCCTCATCCAAAGTAAATAAAGTGTTTACTAATGAAAGTGAACTAACACTGCCTGGTGTTGACAGCTCATGATGGATGGGTTTCAGACAAGGTGAACTCCATTTGTTTCTCCATGCGTGCTGCAGCCGCTCCGAGCACTCGTGTTCACTTTGTGGTCTCGGCTGAACGGAGAAAGTGAACACGGGCGGTAATTAAGACCCAGGCTTATTGAATTTCACACTTTTCAGATTTAGATTTATCACCCAGTAAAAAGGTGGCCTTGCCGCCTTCCTTGTCTCATTGTGAGGACACTGAACCAACAAACAGTGATTAGCACGTGAAATAAGTCCGCTAATAAGCCTTGAAGCGCACGTCACAAATGAACCTCAGCCTGCTCTGTTAAGCAGGGAACTTTTAGATGTGAACATGCGTTTTCCACCTGCCACAAACATTTTCTTTTTATCCATGATAGATAATTGTTGTATCTAAAAAAAAACGTCCAGTTAGTAACCCGACTGACAGCATCGCCATGGAGACTGTAATTATGTACGTCCTGATGTGAGGGGTGGAAATAGACATGGGAGAAAGGGGGTGACGCTGTAAAGCATGTCAGTGAATATCAGACTTGAGCCCTGCAGTAAATAATGACTCCGCTGTCGCACTCTGTCTCCTGCTGAAATCTTGCTGGTCTCTATGACGGAGTTGCCAAGGAAACAGTGAATGAAATAAATCTACAGTTTCATGTCAGAAGGTTGAGGGAGACTTGAAGAAGCGAGAGAGGAGATCAGGGCTTGACAGAGCAAATAATAAAATCTGTAATAATTTGTGTGACATACGTCTACAAATAATAATAAAAAAATGAAGTGACGAGTCTTTGAGCAAAAACTTGTATTCATTAGAGGTGCAGCTTGTTTCTCCAATGTCCCGGCTTTGAGGAATAGAACTAAAAAAATGTAATGAAAAGCAATTTCCGCGCACATTGCAGAACACATCGGAGATCCTATAAGTCGTCTTTGGTGCCGTGCAAACACAAATATAGCATTGCAAAGATGTGAGAAACTTGGAAAAACATGAGAAAAAACAAAAAAATTAAAAGCCCAGCAGAAGCAGCAGGAATAACAAACCCGGTTTCAGAGCCTTGTTAGCATCTTGTTTGTGTTCAGGCGGTGTATCTGTCAGTTTATCTGGCTTGTGTTGTTTCACGTCCATGTTTCTAATTGACAAGTTGAAAGCTGTTGCCCCCCTGTCCTTAATCCTCCCCACCAGCATTAATTAAACATCCCTCCCCTCTTCTAATTAGCAGAGCATTACAAGAGAAACAAAATAAATCAGCGCTCTGCATACATCCCACTGATAATGTATTCCAAAGTACTTATCAGGCAACACAATTCTCCTCTCTCTCGCTCATGTAATTAGAAACTGATCGTAGTATAGTGCTTGATTTGATAAGATGCAAAAAAAGGAAACAGATTTACTGTATAAATGATCCACAAAATGAATGCAAGTCCAGGCTGCAGTCGGTCAGAAAGAAGAAAGTAAAAGAATTCAAAAGTCAAATCTAGGTTGCAATAAAAAAAACTTTGAATGAAGGGTGAACCTCTTAGGAGCTTCGTCATGTTCATCTCGTGGCCTCTGGCACTTGCGTCAAAGTATTTGGAATCTGCCACAAACAATTTTCTGCGGCTGGATTTTTTTTTTTTTTTTCTGAGAACTGCTTTTTGTGGCAGTGATCAAAGGCAGAAGCTCCTTCCACCCTTCACTGAAGTCATAGTTACGCTGGATCACGTTTGTAATTTAAGCGTTTGCGTAGGTGGGCGAGTTCTCAAGAACAAAAGCATTCAGACACACGCACACACTTCTTTTTTCAAAGCCCTCGATTCTACTTTAAAAGCTGTGGATTTTGAGCTTTAAACAGGGCATGATCAAAGAAGAGTCACTTTTCATGTGGCGGATCCTGAGTAGCCAATCTGTTTAGTAGTACAGACCTGGATAATGATGTGCTTACAGTAGATAAGATGATGCATTCTTGTGATGTGTTGAGCTCCTCTGGTAGAGGGTGTGAATGCACATGTTTGTGTGCTCGGCATGTCTTTGTCATGTACACTAGTTTGTTCTTGATGCATGGATGTCGTCGCCTTGTTTTCTACAGTTACATGGTCACAAACTTGCCAGCACATTCCCCATGTTCATCTATAATGGATCAAGAGATGTTCTGGCTTGCTGGTACTGGATAACCTCAGTAAAGCGTGCCTCAAACAGCCCAGCATGTCCTGGCACTTGTCCCAGCGAGAGGAACGGGGACCCCGATGACACGGACACGCGCCGAGCTGCTCAAATATTGATCAGTGGAACTGTCTTTGAGCTGGTTATAGTCTCACCAAGCCTGTGGAGCCTGCGGGACTCAACGGTGGGTTGAAAAAGGCCACATAACAAAGAGAGAGAGGACTCACAAGCTTGTCTGAGTAATATATACATTCCACTGGTAGATGCCACTGCCTCTGTCAGAGCAGTGTTCCTCTGAGAGAGAGAGAGGAGAGAGCATCACCTTTGCATCGACGTTTTGCTGAACGTTCTGCTAGGATTCTGGTCCCTGGAGGACGGACCCAAGGTGGATGGTTGATCAGTACAGGTCAATAGGACATACACAACCATAACATACAAAATGTAATATATCCATATAAATATATTCAAATATTCATTTTATGACCCTAGTGGATGATGTGGGCGATCAACAAGGGTTTAACTAGGTATTTTTCAAGGTGTTTCTGCAGCAAGAAGAAGTAAAAAGCTAATGTTTTGCAAATATGTTTTAATGGATTGGATTCGTCTGCTGCAGACGAAGCTTTTCGCCATTGAGGCTGCACTTTATCATCCACATCTACAATTTGAGTCCAAAGTGTGCTTTCCAGTCGAGTTAGCAAAAGTTGTTTATGCCATTTCCATAGCAACAAGGAGCAGAAATAAATAGCTGTTTTAGAAAAAAAAAAAGAAATGCATTGGCAAACTGAATGCAACCTCAGTAGTGTAACATGGAAACAGAATAGGTCTGTTCTAAAAATAAAAGAATCTACTTACGACGAGCGTTCATATCAAACTGCAAACCATCATCACATGCCCTAACTCATCAAAAGGGCCAAATGTTTCCGTGGAGTTTCTTCTTTAGTCCAGGGAGGTAACCTTCATATCTCTATTGTGACAGTTCTCAATTATTTTACTCATTAATTTCAGTTAAGGACAGAGCAACTTTCAGGGGAAGGTCAAACCATAAACACCTCCTTTTTTTTAGGATTAAGGGGGCTCATATCCACGCTCCCTGGTGCTAGATATTCAGAAAATAGCTTATCTGGCACCGTGATTCACCTGGCTGCGTCTATAATTAAACCCAACTTTTTGATGAGCTCTAACTTTTACTTCACCTAGGTGAGCTGTCCAGATGCCAAAGCCAATCTCACTCGGACTGCTATCAGTACTCTCAGATCCTATTTGGATGACTGCCACTGATTCCCTGCATGTCAACACAGCATCAGGTGCGTGGTTGTATTTCGACTCATCCCTTGCCCAACTTGAATTTTCATCCTCATGACTGCAAGCCGCAGAGTGGTGACGGCTGGCCGAACATCGCGGCTCTGCCAGGATCCTGACACAGTATGCAGATGCACGGGGTGACACGGGGTCCCCTCACCCTGCTGGCATGGGCCTCGGCCTGACCATCTGGCGCTTTTTAAAGCAGGTGCCAGTCACTCATCACACCCAGCCCAGCCGCCTGCCCGTAGGCTTGCAAGACACGGCTCTCCACTGAGGCCTCCAGCACGGCTTCACTGCCCCTGCCCCCACCTCCTCACCTCAAATTCACCAACAGTGAGTTATCTGTTGCCCAGGACTGAGCCCACGAGACGTCCAAGTGCCAACATGCTGCAGTTGTTCAGAATCCGTCCACATGCATGATGAGCAGTAGTCACTTGGCTTGGCTCGTGCAGAACAAACAGGGAAGCTCAGAATAACTGATGCACGATTAGACGGATTGTCACTTCGCCTGTTTGAGACAAAGAGCAATGTCAGGGGAACCAGTCACTTTGTCTTGTCTTTTCAGAACAAACTGTTGAAGGGGGATAGACGTGTCGCCAGAGCAGGCATGTAGAAACTGCCATCAATCCTTCCTCTGTCAATCAATGTTGGGCTGAAAGAAATCTGCCGGTCGAAGCAGCAGGGAGCAGAAGATGAAGGCGCTGATTTGACTGATGACATTTCGGTGGACATTAGCACTTTAGTCGCCTTTTTTCCAGCGACGTCCATCAATATGTTCGCCTCCTTCTTTTTAGACAAGCAGCACTTTGTCCAGTCCTAATTTTTTTCTGTCTTTCATTTCATTAACTCAGATGTTGGCTAAAAAATGAGCAGCTGCTGTTTGTTTGCTTGCTTGCTGACATTTCCTTTGACGTGAACAATGCATCAGAGCGGCCATAATCTGCCCGTCTAAAACTGCTTCTTTTTGAAAAGAGGGACTTCTTAAGATTACTGACAAGTTGCTGCTAAATCCATCGCCCCAGCAGCTTGTCACTGAACATCAGAGATTATATTTTGAAGAACTAAATGAAACCCACTTACATTAGGACGGATGGCGTCTGCATTGGAAGGCTGAAAGAATTCAGTTTGTGGTTGTTTGGGATTTCTTACAGGATAATTGTTTTTTAAAGTCTTGTAGTTTCTTTCTGAAAGCTGATCAAACACTGTACCATTTCTGTTAGCCATTTTCAAGCTTGAGAGGAAAAACATGTTTTGCTTAGAAGTCTCCAAGCCACATGAAAATGTCTAAACAAACTAACTTGAGGCCAGATTGTAAAAACACAATCCGTCTGTTATACACTAGGCGCTGTGTTACTGGTTGGCTGGGGCAGAGGTTGCCATGAAGAAAGATGTTGTTTGGGCTATGCAAATGCTGGAGTTGTTTAAGGGGTGAGCGGGAAGACAAAATGATGAATCGATGTCAGTGAGGCACGGCTTCCTTAACACATAAGAGAGAGGGAGGCTTGCTGCATTGCACTGCCTTTTAAAGGCAGAGCTGTGCCAGACAGCACGTTTTGTAAACCACAGCAGCTCTTATCTGGGAAGCAGTAAGAACTTCCAGAGGTCCTGTTTGTTTTACTGTCGGGGGTTTAATTCGAAACTGGTGGTCGCAGTGATCTAAGCTCTAGATTAGTCACTGTTCAAGTTTTTTTTTTTCTGCTCAGGAAATGTACTCATGCTGCTGTGTTTCACCTAAGTTCTCATTTGCACCTCTATAATAATGTGTCATCTTAGCAACCGTCTCAAAACTTCCAATCACATGTAGGAAATTGATCTAGCTACTCTCCAATATCAGTCTCGAATGCTTGTGCAAGGCTCCATGGGCAGGTTAGCAAAAATTGATATGCAATGAAAAAGAGAGACAACTGGAGCACTTCTGGTATCCCCCAAACCACCTGGAAAACTTCAAAAAAGTGGAGGAAAACTTAAAACCAAAAAAACATTGTTCAGAATAATCCAGGTCCATGCACTCAGGATGGTTGGAAAAATATAAAAGGCCTTTAATTCATTGGGCTAGAAACATTAATCTTCAGGGTACAGTGACACACAGTTAGAATCATGACGCCCTTATAGTGCTTCTCCAAACAGATGTAGATGCAGGACCCCTCCCTCCTCCTGTGCTCAGCAGGAAACCCAGTCAGATACCTGCACATTCCTGCACATAACTATCTCCATCTATCGGCTGCTCTAACACCCTGTGCATCTAACGCGCTCTGCAGCGATAAAGACAGGGTCAAAATGCACGCACACACACACGCTCACAAACCAACACGGGCGATAAATGTCACAGCACTCCCTGTCCTCCCCTTGTTAGATAAAGGCAAGCACAGATGAAAGCCCCTAAGAAAATATAAGAGGAGGACGCATTTGTTATGTTTGATAGCATCAGCATGGAGAGGACAGTAGAGATGCACGAGGGGGGCTCAAGAGGAACATTCACGGCAAAGGCGTTACTTTAGAGGGAGCACACACACAACACTTGATTCATCGCTCCGACAGTGCTTCCGAGCTCTTTCTGAGACGAGAAATGTGATCTTAACAGAGTCTGGAGGGTGTTTGCATCATAGAGAAAACACTCAAACCAACTGGGTAATGTGACTCAGTCATGGTGATTCAGAGATTTCACAGATCAAGGAGTCGTTCAAAGTCAAATCAGGTTGAGCTGCCTGAGTCGGGGAAAGTTTTTTTTTTTTATCAGTTTGTCATTACTTTGAGAAAATATTCATCTGTGTAAGTGTGATAAAAAATAATAGATTTTTAATTCAAAACCACCGAGGTTAAGCAGTTTTTTTTTTTTTTCGCTGCCTGTCTGACAAGAAAACCTCTGAATTAACAATGTATTTTTTGGGGGGGTTTATGTCATTATTGTAGAGACAGGACAGTGGTTAGGGTCAGGAAAAGGGGAGTGAAAGAGTGGGGAATGACATGCGGGAATGGAGCCACAGGTTGGATTCAAACCGCCCACATCGAGGACTACAGACTCTGTACATGGGGCGTGCACTCTTACCATTAGCGCCCCCAAATTCTGAATTAATAAGGAAACGTGAGAAATCATACAATGTGTGACACAGGTTGTGGCTGCACATTTCCTTTGTTCTGTACTTTATTATGATTATTGGTAATCTCCTAATTTAAGCTCTTACCATTTTTTTTGAACTAACAGAGACTTTATGGAAACCTCCCACCTCCCGGGTAGTTTATTGAGCATTAGACTTAATACATTTTGGAAACAGTGAAGAGCAAATAAGCCAAGTTCTCTGATCAGATTTGATTTGTGTGTCTTCATCTGGCAGAACGTTTTCAACCTTGTGAAGCCTCAATGAAAAGTAAAGAGCTTGCAGGTAAACACAAACAGCTACACTCCTTTTCTCATCAATCATCCTCTTCTGATGTTTTCTTGCCTGTTGATCGTTATTTTACCAACTACTTGATCAATTCCAATACGAGCTCTTAAACAACAAATATGACAATACAATCACAAACATACTTGTTCTATGTACTGTACCTGTTAGACTTTTAAAACCAGTCTCACTTTGTATCGGAACATTTATGAGGCGGCTCGTGTAGTGGACTGTGTTTATGCTGAATGGAACACATGAATGATTTCAATGAGGTGTTTTATATACGTTCATCGATCTCATTCGGGGAATCAAGGCGATAAAGATGGCAGGGTGCTCTGGTGGTGATCACTGTCATGGCCTGATCTTGCATGTTTGCATGCATGGGTTCTCTACAGAGAGGCTGTTTAGGTCAATAGGTGCTTCGTTGTAAGTTTGAATGCTGTCAGCGTTGTGAATGATTGGCAACCTGTTCAAGGTGTAAAGCCTGCTTTCTGCCCTGCATCAGCTTGTCTCTAGAGTGTTGTCATTTTTTGTGTGCCATATGTAGTTCTAGTTTTTGTTGTTGTTTAATTGTCCAGTGCAGTTGCAATTCTGGGCCTGAGTCTGGGCCCGAGGCAAAAATGTATTGGTGGCCCCTCCAATCACTATTCTATCTACCAATGTCCTGACGCTCTCCATCTTTCTTTCTTCACTCCCAAGCAGATAATTTCTCCTTCAGGGATTTTCATTGACAAACTCACAGGACTAATACATGAGATGCTAAGCGGGGCAATGAGAGGGAGCATTGTCAGATGGAGCCCCATTAAGGGGGTTTACACATTTGGACTATTGCTGTGGTTTTAAGTTTGTCAGCCTCTGGTCCAGTGTACATTTCAGTGGGCTTTGGTTGTATGCAGGCAGCTGCACTGACCAAAATGCAATCCTGGAACTGATGGCTATGACTAATCATTATTCTTCCTCTCTTACATGATTTTCAGTACTTAAAAAACGATAGCTACTTCCCTTCACTGCTCCTCAGAAGTCTCTCAAAGAAAAGTCAAAAGATAGCAAAGAAAAAAAAACCTAGTTCTAAATACTAAATCATGCAAACACCATTAAGGTTTCAATATGTACAGAAATGTGGAAACAGAGCTTCTCGCTCTTGGCTCACACTGCAGGAGGTCTTTGCTAAGAAATCGTAAAAGGAGAATGCTGTTGTGTTTTTCGTTTTTTTTTGGAGAGGAAAATCTTCTTCTCTCACAATCACATTTTGAATGAATTTCAGCTCCAGAAAATTATCATAAGTGAAATAATCTTTGCGCGTGGGTCTGCTTCCGATGGATGATTATGGGTGTAACAGCAATCAGCTAAGAGTACTCTGAGTGTTGTGTTCTTCAAAATCAGCTTGCCTATCACTTAAAATCCCTTTCATCCCTTTGTATGATAAACAACATCTGCAGACAACACACTCCCGCAATCAGCTTTTTATAGCTTGATCTCTCCCACAGCCAATTTACTCTTTGTTTTGCCTCCGCTGTATATCAACCGAGACAGGAGTCAATTTAGTTTTCCATTCTGATCATCAAGCATCAGTCAAGAACACTTGATTGAGCACGCTGAATGAGTCACTTTGCATCATGATATCGTACTTTAAATTGTCTTTCATGAATAAACATTAGTGGTAAACACAACGAGGGTGGTCTCTCGTCTCGCTGGTTTATTTGAATTCTCACCTATTAAAATGCATAATCTCCTTACCTCCTCACAATTGCAGAGAACAATTGCAGCCTGAGAGCAGTCTATTGTATCAACAGTATGATAGCGAGTAACAAAGGCCTAATTACTACCTGCTGGATATGATGAGAAATAATTAGCTCGATTGTGGAGAGCCACTGACGACAAGCTTGCGAGGAGCTCACTGGCACCCATTAATGGAGTGTAATAAATGTATAATCTCTGATGTTTTCACATGAGTAGTCATGGGCATCTAATAAAGCAAATGATACCGGTATAGTGTGTTTATGTTTTAGGCGCTTGCTTTGGAAAACTTTTTGATTAAGTCGTTCCAGAAAAGTCTTTAGTTCCAGAGCAGGAAGACAATTATAGGGATAAAAAAAAAACATATTCATGTGTCCCCACCAAAAGAAATTTTTTAACATTTCCATATTGTTTTTACATGTTTGGCCACAGAATCATTCCTGTGCATTTACAATGTTTAAAACAAAGTCACGTTCAACCTAACAGATATTACCCATACCTGACAGGGTTTGGGGTTTTTCCACATATCACCCAAGGTGCAACCTTTGCAAAAAAAAACTGCAATTCTCACAGCCAAAGCGGTCTCCACAGGGTAAGGCTTGGTCCTTCAAAAGATGCAACCCCTGAATTGAGACAGGTGTTATGCATTGTGTCACTCGAGTTTATCTTATCAACAGTGTTTGTGTTGACTTATGGGATTTTGATGAGTAAAAAATCTGCTCATCTCGTGGTCCGAGCAGACATTTAGTAGATGTTTAAGACGGTGTCAGCCTCAAGGCCTCATGTGATGTTACTGAGCTCAGCTGATAGTTGACACTTAACCCCACACAGACTTAACACTGAGTCATTTAACAACTATGTACACCTCCTTATTCTGCAACTTACCAGTTCAGAGCTTTTAGAGCTTCACGCTCTGGGTCTAGTTTAGTCCTGCCCATGGAGTTTAGTCCAAAGTGGTGCTGTTTAAAAAAAGCTCTGACTCCTTTGTCCCCCCTCCAGGCCTTCCCTGCTGCTGGGGTTAACTGGCCTCCCTGCTGGTCTGTGCAACATTCCTGCTTCTCAGGATGACTGAAGACCGCTGCGGACCATTAGCACTGAACAAAAGAAAGCAGACCAAAACAAGGCGACGGAGGGAGCGGGCAGAGTAGAAGCAGGTGCATTTTAATGACTGTCACAGCTCTGTGAATGTGTTCTGTTTTCTGTACCTGTGGATGTAAAGCGCTAGCATTTAAACACGTTTCAGTGCTCTGTGAGGACATTTTAGATTTGCCTCTGCTTCCTCCAGCTCCACTGCGTCTCTTCCCAGATTCTGTCACACTAACATAAGCCCGTTTGACAGATTTCTTGTGGTTATATGTCAGTGTGTGGCCAACTATTTTGCTTTCCCTGCGTGTATGTGTGTGGCCACATCTGTCTTTTTGTTGTTCCCCCAAAACATTATAGATAGCTCCATAACTTAGCGCTGGCTTTAGCCTCTTCTTTTTTTTATCTCAGTGTAATTATATTCTTAAACGCTTTCCTCTGTTCTTAATGGGAAATAGTGGTTATTCCACCCGAATTGCCAGAATAAGTTATTGTTTCTTATATCTTGCACATTACTGCAAGAAAAATAAGAAGCGCAGTTGAATAGTGAAAGGAGAGCAGCGCATGCAGATGAAATATGTTAATAGGCTGCCAAGGCGTGAACGCAACTTCTGGTTAATGGCACAACAGTGCAATCTGGCCCTCCAGGGGAGAGAGAAATGAGCATCTTCATCACCACGAGTCCCCCCCCCCCCCCCCCCCCCCGATCTGAGAGAAGAGTCAAGCAGACAGACGGCATTCAAAAAAAAAAAGAAACGGAGAAAGACACAGAGAGGCTGCACATCCCCGCCTCTCATTACACATCAACCAGAGGAGAGAGAGAATCAGTAGAAAGACGATCATTTCCTTGAAATCTTATAGAATCAGGAGTATTAAAAAAAAGGGGATGTGTCATAAAAGTGGGTACAAAATACTAGAGAGAAAGCGTGCAAGCCATGAAAGAGTGAAGGGAGTGAGAAGTGAGAGCAGCAGGGGGTCGGAGTGAAAGTGGTGCATCAACCCGTCTCAGGAAACCCCAGACGACAGATCCCATCCCTCTCAGCGTCGCATGTTTCCTCACACACACACACAAATGTTATGCGGTTTGAAACCCATCAGCCGGCACCTCAAAGATTCATGGCTGCCTCTTCTCCCTGAATGTATTTGCACGGGTCCAACCAAAACGGCTTTTTTTTTTGTGCTCTTTTCCTTTTCACATTATTCGTTTGTGCAGCCTGTTTGACACTGTCCAAGAATGGTAGCTCATAAGACGGCGGGCCGATCCGGCCACTGAGGGGTGAATCCCAAACACAGGGCCACGGCAAGGTCACCATGACAGCTCCAAGCGTAATGCAAAATAGAAGAGGGGAAGCTTCATGGCGGAGTTGGCAATCAAACAGACAGCTTTGATTAAAACGACGAGGTTGTTTTGCAAAGAGGTTCTAGTAAACGAAATGGCCTCATTAAAGTGTGGTCTGTGTAGAGCTATCACAGGAAAGGAGTGATAGCAGAAGGAAAAAGGGGGCAATTTGACTGCTATGCGCTTTAATGAAACATTTCACAACAACACAGAAGCAGTTGGAGTGGCAGGCTGTTTTTCAATTCAAATCTTCAGACAATTGTTGTAGAGAGAATGAAAAACAGTCTCCCTTCAAATATCGCTCTGTTGTGTAGCATTATACATTTTTATGATTGACAACTGTTCCAATGGAAAACCAAAAGCACCAATGAATGAATCCTACCAATAAGTACTGTATGTGCACCAGTGTTCATTATGGCAGATATTTTAGATTTAGGCTTGAGCTTTGTCTTCAGATGGAAATGGAATTTAGTTTTATTCACAGTTCAGTCATTTTTTCTTGAGATGCACCGATTTGGAAAATTAGGGCTGATGCCAACATCGATGTTTAAAACTACAATTTAGCCGACAGCTGATCGTGATACCGATGTTTGTGTCCTGACTTGTTTACTTTCTTACATACAGTCACTGAAGGAGGTTTGAAATCAGGGGAAAGATAACGCCCAGACCGGTACGACCCGATCAGCACGCAAATGTGATTTTCTGCGCTGTTCTTACTAAATGATCGGTGTACCTGCCTGTTGACCCAAAATGCAACCATCGAGTCTACAACTCAAACAGGGTCTGCAGTTTCACTAAAGGTCTCAGTATAAATGGTGCTCAAAGTGTGCAGGCCTTTATGAATGCATTAAATCTGAAAAAAGTAATGTGAATGTATCCCACATTATACCAAATGTGGATTTACTTGCAGCTGAAATCAGAAAATGGAGTAATGCCTTCAATAAGAGTAATGTTTTTTGTTTTTTTTTAAACCTACAGCACTTGTACCTGTTAGGAAATAACTGTTCCATTCTTAAAACTCACCGTGCTCCACAAAGTCTAAAAGCATCAAAGAAACGTTGGTGATTATGTGATCTCATTTCCTTCCATCTTCTATTAACAGCCTTTTTTTGCACGCTTACTCATTTGCACGCTTTGTTTATTTCCCCCTGAAGTAGCCCCCGGGTTGTGTGAGGATGTGTTGGCCTGTTTTGGCTCATCTGCATCAGTGACGGGATTTCTGACATGACTAAGCATTACTGTCTGTCTCTCTAATAGATGTAGGTCATCATTTTGTCTTCCTTCTCCACAAGATGGAGGAAACATAAAGAGGGTGATACACAGTGAAGATTAGAATCGCCCTTTGGATGCCTTTTCACTCCGACCTGCTAGGTTGATAAGGAGCGTCACCTGTGTGTTTGTGTCAAGTGTGTGTCTCCATTCTCACAAGAAACAAAGAAGCGCAGTGATGATGAGGATCAAAAGACTCTTTGATAGGAACGCAAGACTGCAGGACACCTCTTGGCAATTTCTCAAAGATCCCATGTTAAATCCATTTGGGCATCCAGCATTGTAACGCTTTAGATGAGTTTTTAAAAATGGGAATCAGCACAATCGGTCATCTTTATTCTTTTTTTTTTTTTTCCAGATTTATTTGGGCTATTTCCTTTATTTTGAAAGGACAGTGGATAGAGTGGGAAGAGTAACTCAGGAGAGTTCATTTTTGTATGTAATGCAGGAAAAGAGGCAGATCTGACTTGAGCCCGGGCTGCCTTCATGGGGGACTATAGCATCTGTATGTGGGGCGGGAAAAAACCTCTAGGCCATCAGCGCCCTGGTGGTTAAAGAATAAAAGTCACTTACACTGTTGTTAAATTAAATGTGTGTGTGAGCCAAAAAATGAATAGAGAGAGACAGGACAGTAAAATTTAAGGCCAAAGTGACATTACTTTTTAGCAGCTTTGTATGCATGATTATGCTGCAAATGTGTTTTGCACACTTACAGTAAGAGTTGACATAATACAGTGCAACTAACCCTCCTCTGCACACACACACACACACACACACACACACACACACACACACACACACACACACACACACACACACACACACTTTGATCATGATAATAGCATTTGTTCACAGGTTCCCACTGAATGGTCTAGTGTTGACAAGAAAATGTTTCACTAGAGGTTTTAGAAATGAGTCCTTATTCACTTTGCGTTATTAGAATTCTATGCACTGTCTATGTCCTGTTCCCTAATAACATTTCATGTACATGTTCTGCTTCGAGGCACAAAGGGGGGGGTGCTTCCCCACAAACCCTGGCTGGCTAATCAAAAGGTTCAGCAGAGTCCTGGACTTGCAGCTTCACCACCGTGTTGCTGCACGAGTTGGAATGGGGAAGTCTAATTATGTCCTGAGGGCCGAGAGGGGCTTCCCTCTCTACCTCTCTCATACACTTCTCTCTCCCCCCCCATTACTAACGGCAAAGTATCACACACACACAGGCTTAAGATGAGCTCCAGCCACAGCTTGTTTACCGGATAGTCTTACAGCTCAGAGCTCTTCACACAGGAGTCTGCGTGGCCATCCAGGCCAGGTGACAGATAAGCTGGTGGACACTCCACATCCAGGGCTCTTACAGCGCCGACCTTTGCAAAACAACAGATAATCGGTGACTCATTTAGCCCTGAGTCCCAGGACCTCTGTTGTTTAGGAAGGTTATCTCCATTTTAGAATGGAGTCTGGACCCTGCAGGCATGTGGACAGGATAGCAAGCTTGTGTGACCTTGTTAGCCTTTGTGCATGCAGAAACCTCAAAGCTGCCCCTGGTTAAAGGTTAACACTCGACATAATAAAAGAGCTTTTGTAGTTGTTGACCTCTGCAGGCATGGATCCCATCACCCATGTAAGTGTACAAGCATGCAAAGCCATTTATTCTACTCTCGAGTAGATCACAGAGTAACAAAATAATGCTTGTTTAACCTGAGGCTGGGCATTGTGTCTTTGACCCGTGCAACTTCAGACTGTAGGCAAGTGTGTCTGAAGCCTAATTACTACACATCTAGTGTATAGAATTTGTATTTGTATAACAATCAAATTGCCATTTAAATTAGCTTTTGTTCCTCTCTCTGACCTCACTTTAGAACCAGTGCGTACTTGTTTTATAAGATACATATATACACATTTAGACATTTACCTTCTCTGTAATCATTACTCCTGTCTGTATTAGAGATGATGCAAGCCCTCTTTAGTCCAAGAAAAAGGTGTGTTGCAATTGTTTTTTTAATCTTTTGCATCCACTATCTACCAGACCAATGTGAATTCTGGAGTTAAGACAAAGCTCTGGTAAAGCTTCCAGATGTGATTCAACCAAATCGAGTATAGATCTGTATCTCAGTAACTGTGGTTGCATTAGTGCATGTAAATACAAACAGAAGAGTCAACAAACTGTCACAGACACCAAATGTGTTGCCTCAGACTAAAAGTAATCTCCACACGTGCCTGTAGCCTGCTTGTATTTCAGCGCGTTGCTCAACTGCCCCGACTTAGTTTGACTGCAATATTCCAATATTTGCCCTTTCCCAGAATTCAGCCTTTTCTCTTTTTGGAGCTCAGAATGAAATCTAACACTTCAGATCCTATCTATTTGATTTCTCACAGTCCTAATATAACCTCTTCCACATGAGGCTTTTTATTACCGCTCAGGGAGACAAGCTTTATTTGCAAGCTGTTTGCTGTAGCAAATCATTATTGCTCCATGGCATTTCAATTGAATAAGATATCAACTTATTGTGTCATTCAGTGGGCTCCAGACGTGACTCCAATAGGAAAATCAGATATTGAAAAGGGGATTTTAATAAAGGGAGCTGAAGATACGATTCAACCTCAAGAGGGAAAGAAATTTCCAACAATAGTGAGAGAAAAATAGTATCCCCAAACTGATAGCTGTTATTCTTCAACACTCAATACATCCACATGGAGAGATTGAGTTTTTGCTTAAAGCTCACACACACACACACACACACACACACACACACACACAGACACACACACACAGACACACTTTCACAGCTTCATAAATTCACAGAACCGTTTCATCTTTCTGTCCCATTGGCAGGATTTCCAAATGTTCACAGCTGAAACATTTTAATTTTCAGCTCACCCCAACTCCAGAAAATCATTTTTATTTTTTCTGCTTAAAAAGTTGATAAATGTAACCGCTTCAATTTCTCATTAGACACATTAGGCCTCATCTTTGTCCCTTATCATGCATGCAAACAAAAAATTTAAGTGGCAAGGATAATATACATGATTGAGGGGCAGGGATGGACTAGCAGTTAGGTCCCGCCCCATGTAAGGAGGATGTAGTCCTTTAAGCGGGGGGCCTGGATTCAAGCTCCACCTGTGGCTTCTGTCCCGCATGTCATTCCCAACTCTCGCTCTGATTTCCTTCTCTATACACTGTCCTTACCAAATGAAGTCAGAAGCCGAAATAAAATACATGCTTGATCAAGACATGGTGTATGGATATGCAGCAGTTTTGCTTGGACTTGTCGGGATAGAACCCTTGCTTATAATTATGCCAATATCTGAACAAGTGTCAATTAAATGTGTGTTTTGTTGACAAAAGCAGCTGAAGATTACTTGGATTAATGATTTTATTTTTCACACATCACAGTTGGTTCAGTTGTTGGTGAGCTGCATGAAGCCTGGAGTGTCCCCGCCCTGACCTAAAGTAACAAATCATTAACTTGATACCAGAAATGGTATTTCACTGATAACCCTGGTTTGTACATGGTGTTAGGCAAGCCTTTTCAATAAGCCTGATTTACAGTATGTGGACTGTGCTTCCAATTGTGTTCAATCTTTGTAACATCTAAAAAACGACAGCAAGCGTTCCTCAGTCCTGTTGCACACCATTTCAAACCAGCATCACACTTACAATGAGCCTCAAGAGATGAAACTTGAGTAATCACCGGTTACTGCAAGAACTACAGCTGTGTGTTCAGCTGCTACTACCTTAACACTCCTGAATATAGACCCAACCACTGGCAGTGAAGTTGTGCTGTATGTAAAGTCAACCATGTTCTAAAAAGTTAGATGTAGGTTGGGATGTAGGATATCTGGTTCTGCTGCATAGAGTTCTATTGTTTTATAACTTTTAGATTGTGAGTCCAACAGTTCATCGGCAGTATACTAATGCTGAATCCATGGAGACTTTTGACATTTTTTGTTCTCTTAAGTTTATCGGTCATGCTTATTATTTATATTTCTGCCTTTCAATAGAGATGATCAGAACCTCACACTTTGACGCCTGTCCTAGAATTTTGTTTTTAAACTCTTGCAGGACATTTCTTATGTTTTATATTAAGTAGAATAACCATGCAAAGCTTTATGCTGGTGATCCAATCCTAAAAGTGTGGTCCTAATAAGTTTGGTGAATCCAGCAGAACACTGTTTGTGGTGACAAAGATCAGATTATTTAAATTGATGCTTAAAAGGAAACTGTTTGCGATGCTCCATCTTACCAGTGTTAATGTGGATTTGGTTGACATTATTTGAAAGTGAGAGTTGTCAGTGAAGGTCAGCAAACTACAGTTTGTGCAGTAGAAAGCCTGCAGGCCCCGGGACCTTATCACTGTGAGCCATGCTGCCTGCAAACATCTCACCAAACCTGAGTGGAATGTGTCACACTGGTCTGTTCGCTGCCCAAATGTTTGGACACACACAGAGACTCTTTTCTTCATCTTCCCGCTGTCAAAATTGTTGAGGGACACCCAGCACGACAACACACACAAGCGCAGATCAGGAAAACACGACAAACAGAGAGACTCCAGCTGACAAACATGCACACACACATGTCCGTACACACCTTATCACAACAGTGGGAGGTGGTTATTGAAGCTGTGACAAACTGTCCAGCCAGCTGAGGCTGTCCATGGAGAGCTTTTCTGTTCCGTTGTTTGATGCTACTTTAGTAATTAACTCAGACAAAAGCTTCAGCGGCCCCCTTCTCATGTGCACTCGACACACTCATAAACACACATTCCACATCTATCCACCCTGATAAGGAAGAGTCTGGGGAAAGGCAGGATGTGTCAACGGCATTGACATCTCCTTAAAGGAATAGTTTCCAAATGAGCGAGTGGAAATCTCTGTTTGTGGACTGTTGAAGAACATGTGCTCTTCTGATTGCTCTCATTATATCATGCAACAAATATTTGCCTCTCATACTTCTACAGATACCGACACATGAGACTCAGGTAGCAATTAGTGGAGCCTCTTCGATGTAAACATGTCAGCACTTGATAATTTAGTGTAAACTGTTAAAAGCAGCACTGGTGAAGTGGGAATCTGTGAATAAACTCATGCTTTTGAAATGGATTTGATTCATTTATAATGCAAAAAGCAATTTATAAAGCAGCAGCACTGTTGATTTATTTCAACCTGCCCTGCCTTCTGGTGGTGGTACTGCTAGTGCTTTATTCTCCAGAGGTGGTGCAATTTCACAGATGTACAGGGATGTACATCCTAGTGTGTTAGCATGTCTACCGTTGTTTGATTGGTCACTCAGTTAGCTAAAGGACAGGAGTGACGGTTGCACATCTGTATTTCTGTAAGCAGCGGTTTGCTGACAAGGGTTATTGGAAAAAAGACCTGTGACCATGACAAACAGCATCCAATCAGAGGAAAAAACATTGGAAGCATGCAGATTTGCTGCCACTGAAAGTTAGAGTGTTGGGGAAACCAATAAGAGAAAAGGCTCAGGTCTGGCAAAAGTTTCAGGACTTACAATCTCTTCCATTTGGCCAGCGTCCCTCAACCAGGTAATATACTATATGTAATCACATAAAAACAGCATTATTAGATTTTTTTAATTACTGCTGACAGGCACTGACAGACTACATGTACATTGAACACGTTATCTAATTAGCTTGTGATTAGCATTACGTTCTCCTTTTGATGTTTAATTGAGGCGACGCCCAATGTCCCCATTAAAACAAACCCAGGCTTTGAGTGTATTGGACATTGTATAAATCCTGTTGAGTTACCCTCTGAAAAGAATGCATTCAAAGAAAATTGAATGTCAATCTAATGTTGCATCCAGTTTGAATATAAAGATGTTCTCAGAAGTTCCCATCCTACTTCTGGAAAAAGCAGCTAAAAAACAGTCCCAACACAATGTCCACTCTGCCAAGCTGTCAAATTGTTATTTCCATTTTTTTTCTGAGCATTTCTACAAACTCAGCTTCTAAAGATGTAACTATCAAGTTTTAAATTCTTATTGAGTTAGGAATTTGCATGGTTTATAAATTCTTAAACAAGTGCGGTTTAATGCTGGAGTTTCCAGTTTAACTTTGGACAGAAAACATTTCTTGGGCAACAGCTTTTTGAGGAAAAACTAAAGAAAAGCAGCTGGTCTATCCATTCAAAGTGCAGCCAAACAATCTCACATTTTTTAAATAAAGCATTTTTTGGTTCACATGCAGCCAAGTGGTTTCACACACAAAGCATGAAACAGTAAAACGAGTTGGTTAGCTTTCTAAGCAGACTGTGTTTTGCTCCTCTTCTTTCTTCAATAATGTCTGAGTCAGCTCCTTTCTGTTCCATGACTCCTGGCAGAGATTTAAACTGACCTGTTGTTGTTGAAAAATGGCAAAGAAAGTCATGCAGTCTTGTTTTTATAGAGGCATTTTTGATGAATGATTGGAGTCAGCACTATCTTAGAGACAAATATATGTTGTGTTTCCCCATCTGCAGATAAACATCATGATTAAATGCTCCATAACAGCCAAGAAAATTGAATTTGTGGAGAAGGTTTGCCAAGAAGATGTTCTCCTTTGAAGTCAGGATTTGAAGACGTGTCCTAATTTACAGAGAAAAACACGGTCACACTAATATGCAACGCTTTGGCGTCTCTTTTCTGCAAACAAACAGCAGCACCAATGATAGAAGCTGTTGATCTTATAATGGACTGTAGCAGTATTTACAGCTGCATCAAAGGAGCTAGGCAACAACATGCTAACTTGTGCTTTTCAAACTTCAAGCAGAAGCATTGCTTTTGTATTTGTTGAACACTCGTTTCAAGTGTTTGGTGAAAGAAATAAAGCTGTGCTTGTTTGGAAAGAGGCTTTTCTTTGCAAATAAAATGTGTTTCTTATGTGGGGATGCCTTTTAGGAAGGGGAACCTTGATCCATGCTGTTTGGCTTAGCTTTCAGAATATGTGTTGTTTTCCTTTGGTTTCACATCGTACATTTAAAGAGGGACTTAAATGTTTAAAATTGAAGGTCTTTAGAAAAAATTACCATTTCTTCTTACCAATAAACATCACCTTTTTTGGAGACCTGAACCGTGAAATTGTGTAACCAGTCTGAGTGTTGGTAGCACGAATGAACCCTTTTCAGTCCAGGATTAAACGAGCAATAAAAGCGCAAGTTTCCACAAACATCTTATTGAATCATCCAATTTCCGAGCTAAACCCTCAAATCCCACCTGGCGCTCTCAGCTGGGCTTCTAACTGCCCTCTCCAAAGAAAAACCCTCGCCCACACAGAAAATCAAAATAAATTCCAAGCCTTGCATCGTGCAGCCAAGCCAAGAAAAACATTCCTCATGTATTGGTATCAGAGGAGCTTTGGGAGAGTTGTGGGTTCAGTGTTGCAGACTGTCAGAGCCATTTCCAAAGCAGCATCATATCTAAGTGAGGTCATTTTGTTGAATCACCCCCCGAAGCGAACTGCCTACGACGCCCTTAATAACTTTATTACCACATATATCAAGGCCAGGCTTTGGTCGTGGTCGAATTTGTGGGAGACTTAGAAGTCATCTGAGAGACGCTGTGCTGCTCTTCCACTCTCTCCTCGATCATTTGACCTGTAGTCTTCACCGCCTTCTGCTTCCTTTTTTTTGTTCTCTCTTCCCTCTTTGTTTCCCTGCCTGTCTTCATTAAACTTGTCAAGTCCCTGCTGCAGCTCTGCCAGCCCTGTATTATGCTCTGCTGTTCTCATCACCATGCCCTTCAGTTGCTTGGAAACTGGAGTATGACGAAGACATGTGAAGAGGCAGAGAACACCTTCTGACACAAAGCAAACATCAAACCTTGTTATATAAAGTGGGCAGAAAGTTTTTGAATGAAAGTGACGTGCAATTACAGCGAACTGTTGGGTAAATTTTCACTCCAATATCCAATTGTGAGTCTGTGTCCTCTTCATTTAGGTGTTGATAAATGATCCTTCAAGTCTCTGGTAAACATAATACTTTGATTTTGACTTTTGACTTAAAAATATGGACACATCATGACTGTAGACAATTATCTGCACAATATAACCAAAGCATTAAATCTAATATCAAAATGTGATCTTAGTCCATGCCCTTTACAACAAAACATCACACAACTTTCTGATCTGACACCCCTATCAGAGAGACAAAACGAGGCTTTATGCATTATGCCATGACGAGGCTGTGGTACAGGTCAGATAGGTAATGGCATTAAAATGGTAAAATAACTTGGTAAAACGGGGATCAAGGGTTTTGGCAAAATATTTTTTTCTGTTTTATATATTTAGAATTGTGTGGAGGCAGCCAAATGTGTGCTGCACTTGGAGTCCAAGAACAATTTACCAAAGGGGACAACGAAGTGTATGGTATGGTATTGTATGGTATGGTGTGGTATGGTATAGTGTGGTGTGGTGTGGTGTGGTATGGTATGGTATAGTATGGTATGGTGTGGTATGGTATAGTATGGTATAGTGTGGTATGGTATGGTATGGTATGGTATAGTATGGTATAGTGTGGTATGGTATGGTATGGTATAGTATGGTATGGTATGGTATGGTATGGTATGATATGGTATAGTGTGGTATGGTATAGTATGGTATGGTGTGGTATGGTGTAGTATGGTATAGTGTGGTATGGTATAGTATGGTATAGTGTGGTATGGTATGGTATGGTATGGTATGGTATGATATGGTATAAAAAGTTGTACTTCTTCCCTCATACTAATATCAAGATAACCACGGCAGTCAGAGAACTCTGTCACTTGAATGTGATGTCAACCATAAAGTATGACGACTTCCAAGAGCCATGACTAAGTTTGCATCTAAGTCCAAAACCCTGGACTCAAACAGCCTGCAGGGTTCAGAAAACTGACTCACAGAGATTTGGTCTGCCACAAAAACGTTAGTGTGGTTGGCCACTGATGTTTTTGTGACTTGTGGTCATCGTCCCAGTTCATCCAGAAGGTGTTTGACGGTTAAAGTCAGAGCTCTATACTGACCAGTCAAGTTCTCACAAACCAAACTGGCAAAAGCATTTCTTTGCGGAGCTTGCTTATGATGCAAAGTGTTGTTTCTTTTCGTCTTTGTTACACATCAAGTGACTTTAAGATCTTTTGCTCCTTTTTTACATTTACTTTTAATGAGCTAACATTAGCTAAACTCTCCCTGGCTCATCTTTTCCTTCTTGATATGCGGATCCGCCAGCAACTACTGCACTTGGATGCAGACATAAACGTGGAGCAGGGTTGTGGTATGAATGGTAGCGGAGGGGCTTATGTTTTGTGGGCTTGTATGTTTTGTTGTTCAGACTGTAACAAGTGCCAAACATCACTTAACTTAGACAACACTGTGAAACTATGCAAAGCTATAAACTCCAAATAACTAACAGTAATTTAGAGTCGACACAAAACATTAAGAAATATGCTCTCAAACACAATGCAATGTGTCATGCTCACAATAAAACAATTTGTCTCGTGGATAAATGGCCTGACAGGAACAAATGAGTTTATCCATCCTGTTTCCATCAGATGGCTAAAGAAGAAGCAATAACACACAGCAATGACTAACCACCTAATTGGCTTATTTATATTAAAGGTAAACAAGCCAGTAATGTGTGAAAAAAGAAATGACACATGACGATGAATAATAAAGGGACTCGACAAAAGTAGTTAATTTTAGCTCCTGATAGAAAGCTGTCTCCTAAAATCAATTCTAAAAACAAATGTGTTTGCACAAGTCACAGGAGAATAATCATTGTGTTCTTTTAGTTCACAACACAGCAGTCAGTCACCGTGTCAGAGTCCAGCCCTGTTAAGAGACAAGTCCATCCATTTGGACAGGTCTCAATGTTAATGAAGCCACAATCCAACTTTACAGCACAAAACTTTTTCCCAACCAACTTTACAAATATTGTTATGGAATTGTATAATTACATTTAATGGACTGATTGAGGATCTATTGATGATGTTCCCATGATAGGGTTTTGAGGTTTTTTATGTTTGGGTCTCATGAAACTCTCATTTAGTGTTACAATGCTGAATGCCCAGACTAAACATGGACGATGCTTCAGATCATGAGGTAAATATATGTTGGAGTAATCCCAGGATAAGTCTGTAGATGGCGCTAAACAGATTGTTCTGCAAATCACGTGATAGTTCTTCGATATCAAACCAAAGAGACAGCTTCAAGCCTCTACGTAAGTTGCTGAAACTTCTTACAAAGGCTCTCTTCTCCCAGTACTGGAGAGCAGCCCTCCCCTGGCAGCCCTGCAGCGTTTTTCCCCTTGGAAGGCTTCCAGAGAGCTGACCAATCAGAATAAAGTGGGCACGTGTGGAAGGGACAGCAGCATTTCAGGCAGAGGCTGTTAGAAGGTTTTTACTGACGAGTATCAGATAAATAAGAAGTTTATTAAGCTGCCAATCATGCAAAGCTAATTTATCGGTTTCACTGACTGACAACATGAAGGGTAAAAGTTAGGATTACATTGGATCTTTAAATATTAGTTCATGTTGACCTTGAGGGTTAGACAAAATCCAAACTCATGTCTTATGGGCAAAAGTCCTGTACTTAGGTGACCTATTTCTGCACCCAACCACCATCTCAAGTGAATTTGTTACTGTTTCAGGATTCTTGTTTTCAGTACCAGTATAGTTTGTCACTGTCTCTCCTGGTGCAAATAATTATTCTAACTTTTCACCAGAACATGATTTGTTCTGACCACACTGAATAACCAAAAGTTTAAGATTTAACTGTGAAGAAATGTGTGCGATCAGTTTTTTGGACTATAACTTTATCAAGCAGACAGCACGTCTTCCATGTGTGTTGACTTTTCAAGACCATGAAGGAACACTATATGGTCAAATGCCATCAGTCCTACTTGTCACCCCGCTGATCTTTGTATCTTGTCAATATGAGACACAAATTTCAGAGACGTCCAATCAGTTGTTTTTTTTTACCAAAACAAGTGCAGCAGATCCGTGCATCACTGCTGCGCAGCGGCCGACATAAAATCAATTGGAGGGGCATGTATTTGTGAGTCTCTCCGTGGCCACAGAGCTAATGACAAAACAAGACAAATTAAGTGTCTGCTTAGGCCCACTTCCTCGGCTTGACAGGATGATGGGGGCGGCGTAATGGGAAAAGAGCGGCCAAGAAAGCACAAGGCTGAGAAGAGCACTTCATTTTAAAGGCCTCATTTGGAGAGCTGTTGGAAACGCTCCACACAATGTGAGGTGACACTGATTGCAACCACCGTGTCAAGGCAAGATAACCTCTATACATATGTGTCATGCTGGGCTTATATATGTGTGTGTTTGTGTGTGTCCGGGAAGGTGGCACAGTTGGAGAGGCACACACCAGGAGTGATAAAACAGACAGAGGCATATCGCTACATCAGACACTGGCAGTGAAACAAAATTGGGTCGCAGAAGGTCAACAACACCGCCATGTCAGTCTGCCGCTGCTATGACTGCTCGTCTTGCAAAAACAAGAGAGCTAATAAAACGACACTGAAACACTATTGCAAAACACACAGAGAATAGTAGCTCATAGTCTGGGAAGTAATTCATATCAGCAGCAGGGGGGAGGGGGGGTGCATTTGAAAACTCAACAGAGCCTGAAATTATTGTGTCGGACTCCATATTAATGCAACGGTTAACAAGAAAGCAATGTGTTATGAACAAGTGTGTAGTTTGTGTTGTTGTCTTCCACCGCCAGGCCCTCGCTTTTAGAAACCGTGTGGCGATTACACCCAGCCATATGTCGAGTCTGTGAACACTGCAGCTTCGCCATCAAATCCATTTGGCCTTTTAAAAAACAGCCACTCTCATCAAACGCTTTATAATTAACCATAAAATGCGAGTGGAGGAGCTGTGGTGAGCTGTCGCTTTGTCCGCTGTCCAAAAAACCAGGCCTGGCTTCCTCTACAAGGATGATTTCATGAGTCTTTATAGCACATTTAAACTGAGTGGTGTGGCTTTGTGCAGCTCCGTGTGTGTGTTTGTGTGTGTTTTCATTATGCTTTCATGTAAATAAAATAAATATTTCATATCAGAATTTAAAGTTTGAAACCCGAAACTTTAAGACCAGACAACGATTCATAAAATGTTGTGTGACAGGCAATCTTGATAATCATGTCAAAAAAGTGAAAAAGCCTGAAGTGGATTGACTTAATAACCACTACGACATCATGAGTTTGAGGCCTTGACAAACAAACATGTACTTCTCTACACTCAGAAATCAGATGTTCACTGGGGACCAGGTTGTGTTTCTCTCAGATAACATTCATCTCTGTTGTGAAAGCCACAAAATCTGTGAAAGTTGTCGAAGAGAAAGTTTCTGAATTCCCAGGTTTCTCACTGTCGAATTCTCTTCTCTGTCTCGTTCTGTCCAAATACATTTCCCTCTGCCTCTCTCTCTTTTTCTCTCTCTATGTTCTGTAGTGTATGGAGAAAATTCATACCTATAGACAGGATCAACACAGAAAAAAATACTTGTTATATATGTTTACTTCCTGTGACATATTCTCTGAATATACAAGACAAAGAACATGTGAATTAAAGGAAAACACATGTATACGTAACTATATAACTTTATTATACTCTAATAACATACATCTCTCTGCATATTGAATAGTTATAAGTGAAAGAATAACATGCAGACCTCTCTGTACCAGCCAATCTCATTGCATTCATTGAAGTAGTAATGAAAATTTTGCATAGATTTTTGCATGTGGACAGGATTTTCCCTTTTCTTATGTCAGTCAGCAAAAGAGTCAAACATTATGTCTTTTAGTTGGAAATATATCACGTCATCAACACAAAAGACTTTAGGAGGGCAGGGATGTTAGTCGAGCTGGGGAGGCAAACTAATGGATCAGTCGGGACTTGCACCTGGAAGAGCTGGGTTTAAGTTGAGTGCAAGGTCGAAGTTGAATTCCATGGAGTCGATATAAGCAACGCATATTAAGATCAAAATTCATGTTCAACAACTTCCTAACTTACTATCCAGTGGCGATTCTGGAGTCTGTTGGGGTCCAAGGCAAAATTTCACAGAGGGCCCTCCAACCAGCGTTCATCACCGTTATGGTATAAATGCTCTGACACCAACACATGTCAAAGTTTACATCAGTATTATTTTCAAAATAAAGATGTAAAAACTGTAAAACCCTTCATTTTCCTCTGGTGACTGCCATCGCACCATAGGTTAACAAATCACAGCACAAAAAGAGTGAGGGCTGTCATATGGGGCCACCTTAGGGAGGTTTCTGTCATTGCAAACTTTGCACATTTTGAGCCACTGCTGGGGTTTAAAGTTTGTCAGACCTGGGGGGGGCCCCCTACTGCCCTGGGGCCCCAAGCAGCTTCCTTCATGCCTGTTGACAAGCAGCGCCTTGCAGTAATGAGGAGGGTACTGATGGCAGTCTTAGTTAATGACCTATATGCTATATGGTCATGTAGAGTAAGGTAGTAATAAGCACTTAATAATGACTGATAATCAGCATGTATGCTACTAATTAGAATGCTAATAAGCAACTAGTTAATAGTTAATACTGTGACCTTAATTTAAAGTGTTACCCCATGTACGTGTTAGAAGGATAAATACATTTCCTTTTCATTTAATGAGGTTGTTGATGACACTAGAATATATAATACACCCAGCTCTAAGCTTTAATATAATTCACATGTGAGACTTAAATTGCCCTGAATATTCTGCAGCAGGACTTTTTAATAGCATACAAAGATGTGATTACAGTAGAGTCCTGTTATTCATTCTTTGTACTTGACTCCCTCTCTCTGTTTCTCTGTCGGCCTCCAATTACATTTTTCTCTATCGCTGTCAGCCTCCATTTCTTCCTCCCTCTCTTTCTGTCTGCATTCAACTCCAAACCTCTCTATTTCTCCCTTCAACTCTTTCTGTTCCTCCATCTCTGCTGAGCACAATTTCTCCCTCCATCCTTCTCTCTACATCCAATTCCATTTCTCCCTCCTGATGTACATACATTTTTTCATTTACTTGCATCTGACTCCAAATATTC
Source organism: Labrus bergylta (assembly GCF_963930695.1). Lineage (NCBI taxonomy): Eukaryota > Metazoa > Chordata > Actinopteri > Labriformes > Labridae > Labrus > Labrus bergylta. The sequence continues at coordinate 21,086,826 of NC_089214.1, read as the reverse complement.
CAATCCCTTCGTCTCCTCCCAGCCTGCATCTATTTGTCTCTGCCTGCCTGCCTGCCTCATCCCTCTTTGGTCTCCGTCCTGCTGTATCTCTTTCTCCCGCTGTCCGTCTCGATTTGTCTCAGTGGACAGGTTGGTTTCTCCGAGGGCTGCACTCTGACATGCTGAAATGGAGTTAGTTTGTTCCTGCAGTGATGGCAGTACTCTGCAGTCAGGATAACAACTCCAGATATTGACAGAGAGGACTTCAGGGGTCACCATGAGCTGGCAGGATGATGAGATGAAGCTTTGCAGCACTGCACGCATCCACTGAAGGTACAGCAACATAAACTCTAACAAGAGGGTAGGACGGCTGTTTAAGATCTAAGGATTCATGTAGGAATAGAAAAGCTCAGGTTCATGTCTTAATTCATTTTTTATAATCATTATGATCACATAGTCAACTATTTGGTAAATGGAAGATAGTGGAGTTGTGCATGATAAACAAGCTGAGAGATTATCTAACCAAGTGGCTGGACATGGGCGTCAGTGACTCAGAGTCGTTGTCTCTCAACTGGAAGGTCGATGGTTTGATCCCCAGCTCCTGCAGCAACATGTCCGATGTGTCCTTGGGCACATCTTAACCCCAGTTTTCTCTCGCTGCTTCGTCGACTGCTAATGAATGGGATGAGTTACTTCTGATGGTCACTTCACATAACAGCCTCTACCATCACTGTGTGAATGTGTAGGTGTGACATGTGGGGTAAAAGCGCTTTGAGTAGTCAGAAGACTCGAAAAGATTTATAAAAGATCAAGTCCATTTACCATGGGGGGGTCTCATGGGGTCCCATAAGTTTTGTCACATGAAAGCAACACTCAGTGTCTGCTGCTCTTTACACATAACAATGAACACGCCTGTGTGTCTATTCAGTAAGTTTGTTTAGGTGCACTCAGTGCTTAAATCTAAACATAGAGATCACCTGCATTCTGCTTCTAGCCTTACAATAATTTGCCATGTTTTATAATTTTATTTTTTTTATGCTGTTGTTTTCTTTTGTGTTACCAGTGTTTGGATAGGCCTGTCAGGATGTGTGCGCCTCTGTACGCAAAGTTATATGCTTTGCACCTCCAGGGACAGTGGGGGTGCCCAGTCTCTGGAATCCTTAATTTGGGGGTCACACGCTTAACAGTTTGGCCAACCTCTGATCTAACCTTCTATTATGGAAGATAAAGCCAACAGAAGGAAAAGGTTTTGCACATCCAGAAAAAATTCTCCTACCGCTGGTAATGTCTTCATATTGACAGAATGCGACCTTTACATGACTTCTTAAGATAGACACATAAAGAATATATGAAATGCTTCTGAATACAAAACATTGTGAAAGCTTCCACAAACCAAAGAAAAGGCTGTGTGTAGGTGTGGGTTCATGTGACATTTCAGATGTCTCTGAGTTCTAATGTTTTCCTCTCTGAGCTTCTCACATGGTCTCATTTAAAGAACCGCTCAAGGCATGAAGAGATGAATGATGCAAAGTCGCAACAAAACAAAAAAATAAATTTAGTTCAAAGTCCTCAAACTGAAAACAGATTTCTGTATCACAACTATTTTTCTTTTCATTTCTGTCTTTCCCTTTTCGGTTTATCCTCTCCACAAATCTTCACATTTATCGAGGCTGGGATCCATTGAACTTCTTCACCTCAAAATCTACAGTACATCACAAGGTGAACTCAAAAAAACACACAGAGATCAAACAAGTTGTTCTGCTGCTAATGCTTCTTTTGATAATGAGGATTTTCCATGCATTTCCAATTTTAATATACCAATTGAATTAAGTATATTGATGTTGTTTCATTGACACAATTCTTACCATAAAGGTTCTGATTAGTTCTTCCTCTGCCAACCTCCTCTGTGAAAAGCTCAGATTTAGGCTGAGTAACATGAGGAACACCTCTGAGGCCAGCTATGGGCTGGTGTTGACACCTGGAATCAGGCCATTGGGCTGTGAGTGATTCAGGTAGGATGTTCATCTTTGAAACATGTTACATTTGGGCTGCTATTGGCCTGATTCATTGATACTAGCATGCCTGTCAAGACTGCTGGCAACAGAAAAAGTTCCACTAAAGAAGTCAACTTCGAAACCTGCAAAACGTTTTCTGACTTGACCCCAGAATTAACTGTGTATGTGAATATTTATGTCCCTTATGCAGTTGGTTGTGTATGGGAAGCAAGTTTACTTGTGTTTTTTTTGTTTGGTTTTTGGGCCTTTTGTCTTTCATCAATAGGACAGTAGAGTTTGAAATCAGAGAGAGAGAGAGAGAGAGAGAGAGAGAGAGACAGTGGGTGATGAAATGCAGGGAAGGAAACCACAGGTGAGCCACAAATCAAGGCCACCGCTTGGAGGACTATAGCCTCCTTACATGATGTGCGACGTAACCGCAAGGCCATCAGCACCCTTTGAAAATATTTTTTTAAAGTAAAGTCTATCTCCAGCCTTTGGCTCAAGAACGTATGCATTGTCAAAGTTGCAAAATAGTGGAGGTCATGTGGTCTTTGCAACAGACCGGGGTTGGGTTAAAATAAAGATTATGTTTTGAGTTTTAAAGAACACAAAGTTATGTAACTTAGCTGCAGAGCAATGTTGAATTGTTAAGTTTGGTTGGTATGTTTGCATCACAAGGTCTTCTGTAACACAATTACACTGATGTGAAAAACCCCCTCAGTATTTCTGCTTTCTCTGAAATAATCCCTTTGTGACCGTCAGTCTTGTGATACATATTTGCTGTGGATGATATATATTAAAGTTCATCTGCTACTTCCTGTTAAACATCAGCTCTTTTTTTTAACTTCTTCTTCTGTGATCTCAGTGGCTCTCCCCGCTTATGCCACATCCTGTCTTCTGTCACGTCCTGTCACAGCTTTGTATAAACAAGACCTAAACCACCAGTCCTGTCATACAATACGGAGCTCTGACAGCATCCTCACGGCGACTGTTAGACCTTGTGACAAAGGCAGAAGTACAGAAGAAACAAACAAAGGTGTTAAAATAGCTCCATGACAAATGAGGGGAAAAAAATGACAGCACACACGCTGTATGAGTGTCCCTGTCCACTCACACAAGCTCCAACAGCAAGACTGATGAGTAACCTCCCACCCCTCGAGCAAAACACACACACACACACACACACACACACACACACACACACGCACACACACTCATCTACAAAGGCCAGTGTCTCATGTTCCTCAGTGTCCCGTCTCACTGTTTCAGATAATCTTTACCATCACAGAGCAGGCCGCCATTGTTGGGATTTCCTCTTCTTAATTACTATGACACTGGGCTTTGTGCTCATTGTGCTGCTGTTTCAGGATCCATTTCTAACCCTGCCGTGTGTGTTCTTTAACCCACCCATGAGGGCCAGAGGGGCAGTAAGGTTTACCACCTGTTGTGTTAATTACTAACTGAACAAAGCGCAGAGGGCAGGGAGCGGCTGTGCTTTAACTATTTTACTCCAACAACAAAATGTGCATTCAAATCAGAAGAATACTTCTCCATTCATGGAAAGTGGTGATTCGGAACTTTAGAGAGGAATGAAAACTACATAAACAGCATGGAGAAGAGTGGAAATCATTTGTGCAACTAGGCCTAAAAGGCATAAAGAAAGAAGGTATAAAGAGCACGTATGAGAGCTTTAAAAAGAGGAACAAAGACTGAATATATTCCACCATGAAGAAAGAAAGGATCTGAGGTTCAAAATGTTCAGTTAACATCAGCAACCTGACACTTGTAATAAAAACCTGCATTAGTTACTTAACTTGGGCCTATAGGAAGATTTAAAAAAATGCTTAGTTTTAACCTTGGTGGTTGGTCATCTGGGTTCAAAACACAAGAGTGGAAAAACAACTCAAAGAGAATTATTCATGAATACTTCCTTTTTTTCCTGCAGGAAAATAAAAAGAGCCGATAAGCATTGGTTCCCTATATTCAGTTTTTCTGATGTAATGCTTTTTGTTCCACTAAGGGAAGTTTTGTTCAGAGTACTTTTTGTATTGCAACTTCCAGCTTTTGCAGCAATTATCGTCTTTGAATTATTGTATTAAGTCAGGTTGACGTGGTCTCTTTTTATTTTTGAGCCTAGAGAGGTGAGACAGATTTTCATCACAACTCTCCAGTTCTCCTGTGCAAGGTCTTAAAGTTAAAGATTACGACCCCTTCTGCAAGAACATATTCTCTCGACTAGACAGAATCAGATGTGTTTTTTTTTGTGTCGTGAAAGCATCTCTAATGTTTGCAGAAAGTTTATGGGCTCCTTATTTTCATGATGAGCACACTGTTTCTCACCACTCATATCTCTCTTTTGATGTGGACTCCCAGGTAGTTACCCCTTGAACTCACCTTTGTTCTTCAGTAAACAAGTATTGATTCTACAAAATTTTAAAGAACCTCTTATCGGTCCAGCACCATGAGGAGTAACGCTGGGTGATTATTGTTTGGCTCACAGTTTACAAGAGGGTGCATGCACCGTATGCAGGGATTTCTTTCAGAAAGCACAGACAATAACATTAAACGAAGGCCCATCATTTTGCCTCATTTTTTATACACCTAACTAAACAACACATTATATGGGCATGTGTCCACTAAGGCCATTTTTGTCTTTAGCTTACTGGTTATGTATATACATATTCAAGTATGAAGTTATGGAAATATCTGCCCCTACTACATGTTGCTTTATACCTGAAGGACAGCCCTTCACAATATAGAAACTGAATGACAAAGCTTTCTTTGAAGAACTTTTACAGACTTAAAGTATATATATTATCCAATAAACTTGTATGGATCTCTATGTATAGATCCCCCTGAGAGCAGAGGGTGTCTACTGCAGTCACCAAGGTGATTTTAGGGAGGGTAATCTCTCATAATTCAAGTCGGATGGATTCACCGGAAATCAAATCAGCTTCCCAGACTGTGAGCTGAGGAGGCAATATCCCAGTGCAATTCTTCATTGACCTACATAGCATTTCTCCCTGACAGTTCCCTCCCGCTCTGCACCTCCCTCCCTTCCTCTCCTCCATTGCCCTGATCTCCGGGGCTTCTCCCTGTGCGTTTGATGATGAGCGGCACAATATTCATCGTCTCAGCCTCCCAATGGGGGAGAAAAAAACAAGTGGAGAAAAGAATATTAGCCAACCCGAGAAGGGAAAAAAAAAATATATATATATATCTACACCAAAAATTGGAATTTGCCAGGCGGTTTGCACCCCGGCTTTCCAGAAATGTAATTAACCATCAGAGACAATCGCAAATCTGTGTGCCTCCCAAAAATGTTCGCTTGATTAGGTATCGAGGATTGGGTAATTTCCATCAGTGATGATGTGAAATTGGGGTGCTGCAAAAGTGATTTAGATATGTGTGCGTGCCCTAAGTTCACACACAACCGCATCCATTTGCAGCTAAATGCTGTGACATGTGCAGACACTCATACAGACCCACATGCAGCCAGAGACAGACAGTAGGCTCCCTCATCATTAATTCAGGAGCCATCACTCTCACCCCTCCTTCTGCCCCTGAGAAGCTCTCCATGCTTCCTGGCAACATTATGTATATTTATTCATACATCCCCGCTTCACTAAATGTCACTGTAAATGTTTCTACTTCTAATGAAGCTATTTCTTTATGTTTTTGTTCTATTTTCTCAACCCCGCCCTCCTCCTCTGTATTTCCTCTGTGTTTCCCCGTGCCTCCTTTTGAATGAGGAATACCCCTGAATATGTTTCAGGCTCGTTGTGCTCTCCGTATTACCATAACGTCTCCTAACTTCAGAAGCGCTTTATTCAGCTCTCTGCTAATTCCATTCACACTTAGTTTCACCTCGCTCCAAACGCCTCAGAGGAGAATTGCTGCCTTTGTAGCAATTACTCCAGACCTTGATCTGACTGAGCCCCCGTCCCTCCAACCACCAGCCGCCCCTCCAGAGTCAGCCGTGAAGGGAATTTTTTTAGAATCTCTGTTTTCAATATCTTCACCCATGGGCCTCAGAAAATGTAGAAATGTGAGCTAGCTCATTTTGGCTTCTGTTTATCACCCTTATCTTTGTTTTCGGCTTCATTCACGTCCCTCTTTTCCAACCTCCTGTGTCACACAAACACACACACATGAGCATTTAACATTCCTGCAAACGGTGTGTCGTTTATGCAAGTGAGCCTGTTCCTGGGAGCACAAAACATTCTTCAGCTGGTAATTATCAACAGCTGCAGAAATTGTGAGAAACAGGTACAGCCGCTTGTATACTGTGGGAGCTTTTTAGCACCTTTTCATGTGCACAGAAGCCTTTCAGCCCGTAGCTGTCTTCAACCTCGGTTGTCATGGAGGAGAATCTAACATACAGTATGATTAGAAGGTCTTTTTAAAGTTCATGGACCTCTAATACCGTTTTTAATGCAGTGGAACAGGAACATGCATTTAAGTGTTCATACTGGTGGATCTTTCATCTCACATGGAACTTATGAGTCCAGAGTATGTGTGCTGCACTGATGTCCCTGATGCACTCAGCCAGAGAAGTTTTTTTGTTTTTACAGAGGACATACTGCCAAGAAGAAGGCTCATATCAAAGGCTGGGGTTTTATGCCCATAAATCCAAAGAATTAAATGGTCCATGTGACACCGACAAGAAAAGTCCAAATGTCTGACTAAAATCAGTGCAACATGCGTCGGATGATATGACATCAGGACTGGCATCTTGCACCTAGTCATTTTGGGGCGGCAGGGCTGAAAATATCAAGCTGTATCATGCAGCTGTGATAGGAAAACGGACAAAATCCTTGAATGGGTGGCCAAGCCTGCTGGTTTGATTCTCCTCGATGGTAACTACTTCCAAAACTACTAGCCTGTTGTGGTTACAAACGAGATGGTTCATCTCAAGGGGCAATCCATCAAATAAACAGAATTTCTCACACAAGGGCTGCTATCTGTTGAGTTGTGATAGGAACCTCCATACATTTAAAGCATCAAACTAACTTGTGTGCACTATTCTGATCCAGAGTGTGAGTTAACTAACTTCTTGATGCTTCACTGAGATTCCCATGTGAGTGTCTTTGTTGTGAGAACAAGGTAGCACTCACAGAGATGATGTCCTGGTGTAGGTCCTGAAGAGGGTACTGTTTGCTTAAGTATCATAAAGACAACGTGTGTCATTGTTAGTCCAGGCCTCACACTGGTTCATTCTTTGGCTATAGTAGCAACTGTTTACATCACGCTTGCTTGCACACCTTATAGTTGAATGTACATGAGTTTGATGATTAGCGCTGGTAACGTACAGAATCATTCTTGTATGATACTTCTTTACTGATATTATCATAAATACTCATTATCAGGCTGACCTTAAAAGTCTCCAAACAGTCTGCAGTTTTTCCAAAATGCTGTTTCATATGCACAGACAAGAACTAACAGGAGATCACTTATCTCATATATTACCTCCTCTACATTTGTTTCCAAACAATTCAACAATTTAAAAGCCTTCTTCTCACCCTGACAAAGCTTTTAATGGTCAGGCGTCATCACCTTCTAAAGAGCTCCCAGTAACACCTTTATAACCCTGTGCTCACTGAATGAAGGCCTGCTTGTGGTTAGAAATTGAGTCTCAGAACAGCATTGGGAGTCAGAGCCTTCAGATATCCCTCTTCCAGCTTTGGCTCTTTGAAAGCAGACACCCTCTCACATTCAAGAGCAGGTCATGACTTCCCTGTCTTGATAAATGTTATAGATAGGGCTGGCTCAAGCTTGTCTTATTGGATCCGCCTCTTGTTATGTTAGGGCCAATTCTGATTCCAAGTTATCACCCAGTGCAATCTGATTGGTCCCGAGAACAACTTAGACCTGCCTCATGCATTTGTATTAAAATGTATTTAAAATTGGCATTAAAACGGATCAAATGATATTCAGGTTTTTTCCTCTTTTGACCTTAATGTAACTCTTAACTCAAAGTAGCAACTAAAAGTCTTGAATCATGTCTGACTTCCTGGCAAATTAATCCAAAGCCAGACGTTTCAATCAGAAACTGAGAGGGAAAGCTTACAGTAACTTTGTGCCAAATGGTTTGAACCTGTACATTTCACTCTGGTGAATAAAGGCCAAGCTAATGAAATCAAGTCCACTGCTCACAGGAGCCATAAAACGTCTGCTTTTGTACCAGAGCTAATTATTCATCAGGGCTGTACTAAAGATTACTACAGATATATATGAAGAAGCAAATGCTTTCAATGGCTCTTTTATTGTTCCCCTACAATCCTTCCCACCCTCATTTTAGATACGGCACAGGCGGGCACCCTGGTGAAATGACTCTAAGCCATTGTTCCTGTGTTATCCTGAAGACGAGAAAGGCTAGTTAGTGCTGCCTTTGATAGAGATGCCCGGCACCATTTTAACATTTGTGCTATCTGCAAGACAGAGAATTACTGAGGCTGAGGCGGAAATAAAGCCACTCTATCCTTCTGTCTCCCTCGCTCTCTAGGAATAAAAAAATAATAATGTGCGAGGATTGTAGGGCTTATCTTGCTCTATTGTGTCACAAAAAAAGAGAAGGGACATCTTCATACACACCATGTGCCTTTAGTGAGTGACACAGTGCTGCAAGCATACCTCATATGGCAATACAATAATTAACTAGAAATGTCTTAGAACAAAAGATTGTAATCAGTGGATGAAAATTATTATTTCAGCCCCACCAGAAAAAATTACGCTGCTGAAAGTGCAGTTTGTGCTGATTCACGGGAAGTCTGACTTAAATGTGAACTGAATATAGTGATTTAGCCTGCAGAAGCATTTAATCAGCACACTTGTTTGTAAACCCAGCTGTGCAATCTCACAGGCATTACAGTAAGGTGAGCCAGAGTAGCAATGGGTGGCTCCCTCTGAGCCTCACCAGCTCTGATGCCCCCTACAGGGCAGAGGGGCTTCTAACCACAGAGGTCTGCAACTGGGAAGCCTTCCAGTGAGCTAAAGAAATGTCAGAGGACTGTGTGCCAGGCTTAACCCGAAAGGCTTAAGACGGTCGTTAGGGAAGCAGGGTCAGGGAACTTTCAGCTCTCTGAGAAATGGGCCTTTTTAGTTTCAGTTTCCTCTTATTGGAAAGTTGCACAATCCGAGAAAATCTGAATGAATGTTTGACAAAATGTTTGGGTCTTTCCACAGTTAGTTTCAAAGAGCTGTCAGGTTTTTACTAACAGACATATCAAGCAGAAAAAAAAATCTGTCAAAGCATGTCCTGGGTTAAGTATTTTCAGATGTGGTTTTTGATTGTGTTCATGTAGAAGTCAACAATTAAAGATTTCTGGGCTCCCACCACAAAGGTTGGCATTTGACCCACATGTATTTAGCAAAAACCTCATGCAGGGGTATCTGTTTTATTTGTTAGTTTAGTTTATTGGGTTATTGATACAACACCTCTGATTGGTGTCACATCTCACACCCATAGTGCAGTGTGAATGAGAAGATCACGATCAACATGACATGTGCTGTAGGTTGTTCTACACTGTGTAGTGTATTTATGGTACAAGGAGAAGTGTGTGACAGGAAGGCAACAGATTGTTGAAATGAGAACAGCTTCTTTGTTCAAGGAAAGAGCACTGCACAGTCTGACCCCCCATAGGATCCCAGAAAGGAGTACATCTCATATATTCCTTTATCACTTGAATAATCCAGAACTTCTTGAGAGTTACAGATTTATAGAGGTATTCCTGTTATGATATATTATTGTAACGTAGACTGGTTTTCTGGGGGAGCATTTACAAGTTCGAATATTTTCTTAAAAATGACTTCTCGTTCAATATGGTTAACATGCATCAACAAGGTCAGCGCATTTTGTGTCTAAAATGAATTTCTGATATGGTTACAGGCTGGTAGTGAAACGAGAGGCAGCTGGGTGAATCTGCATCTTGACTGCAGACACTCTCCTCTGCACACACAAACACACACACACACACACACACACACACACACACACACACACACACACACATACACACACACATGCATCACAATCACGCGCGTCCGCGTACTCATCCCTCGTAAAGGGGGCGTGTGGGTCTGGCAGGGACTCAAACCTTCTGCATTCGCGTCAGTGAAGCAGCGGAGAGCGGTGGCGCACGGAGAGACTGACGGGAAAGAAAAACTTGTTTCAAATCAACCAGGACTCTTTTTTTGTTTCGTTACAATATTCGATGCGTTTTTAGATTTTGTGGGACTGTCCATGTTGCGCTCACTCTGTCTGGATTTCACTTGTGACAGCGCTGAATGAAAAGCGGTGGAACAAGGAGAGAGAGAGAGAGAGATCAGCGGAGAGGAGACTAGTCTGTACGCGGAGAGCAGAGCGAGTCTCCGGGCATCGGCTGTGCGTCTTTGCGCGGTGGGGACCCTGGAACGAACGGGACTGCGGTTGTTGTTCTTACCCGGCACATTAGAAGGGGGTCGGGGGGGAATAAGTTGACTTTCTTTCTTGGGGGTCTGGAGGAAGATCTGGTGTGATTTGTTTTAACCGAATCAAGAGGAAGCCTATCGGATCGTACCCTCTGCTCCACGCATGCTGGCAGAGGCGAGAGAAGGGCTGGAAGCCTGCGGGGTTGCGATTCCTCAAGACGCAGGTGAATGCCGTTGAATGCTGTTGTTATTTACTTATACATGGAAAAATATCAGTCATGCAAAGAAGCCGAAGTGATAATAGACTGTCATAATATTCATGGTCAACTTTATACACAGAGATTTGTAAATGTTGCTGACATGATCGCGTTGTTCATTTACAGCCTTTATTTGTTAACTCACAATTTATAAACCTTAGTACTAACACGTATAGATAAATATAAATAATACCGTCATGCATTGTGTTTTAGTACGGGTTTTCTGTAGGCTACATGACTGAACGTAATGCCGGTTGACGTTTGTTAAACACGAGCCTGCTCCGTTCCTTTTTTTTTTTGTTGCAGTGTGACCCACTAAGGGCAGCCTCGAGGCTACTTTAATTTACGCTTTAATTGATTTCTCCTAAATTTTCAGAGTGCCAGTTTAATGGTGTCACTGTTGTGGGGCAGGCTTTCGACAATCGGCGCATCTGGTGGGGAAGCTGCTGGTGCATTAAAGAAATCCACAAGGACTAAAGGGGGAAAAAAACCCTTCTATTATTTAGCTCCTGAGCACAGAAATGTGGGCCTGTTATAATAACCGCAGTGGAGATTGAGCTATGTGCTAGAAAGGTGTAGTGAAAAACACATTTTGTAGTTCAGTGTGTCAGATATTGTTATCAACCCAAAACAGGGGAGGACATCCAGGGAAAGACCTCTACAGTATTCCTAATAATCCTTAAATGCAGGAATTAATATCTTGTGGTATCATATCTTCATCACATCATTTTGAAAATATTGAATTTTATTTTCAAATGCTCCTGATGGGTACCTACATCCTACATGCTCTGCTAATGTCTTTCTCCTTTTTGTGAGTGATGGAGGGAAGAGAGAGTAAGTGCGTAAAAAGAGAGAGAGAGGAAGAAAAGAAAGAGAGAGAGAGAGAGAGAGAGTCATGTCACTTAACGGACTGCTGGTGCTCTGTGACTCAGTGTGCGGCTCTGCTTACATATAAAGACACTTGGCTTTTCCCCACATAGGTTGGCTATAAGTAATCAAGCCAATCATCAACCTTTTCCAAGTCCTCATTCCGAGCCTATAGTAGCAAAGTGGTCACACTTTTTTGGGGTAAGGGGTGTTGCCGTGCCTTCATAGTCTTGTGTGTATCAGAAGCCACAGCGCGTTCAGACAGATTGGGGATCCGTCCAGAGCGCACGGCTGTACAGCATTCATTCCTAACCTGCTCACATCTCCTCCTGTCTCTGTTCACTCCCACAGCCAATAAGGATTACCCCCCCTGCCTGATCATTTGACGGAGTAAGAACGCAACAAAAAAAAAGGAGTGAGTCATTTCTTCATATATCTTGCACTTTTTTGGCTTCTTCGGAGAGGATATGGCACCAGCGACGGTGGAGAGAGCAGCGCAGCCGGCACAGGCGAGAGGAAACAGGAGTTGAATGACAGGATGCCAGCGACCTGAGCCCGCTCTCAGATCAACTTTGTTTTAAAAACGAACACTTCGGCTTTATTTGTCAAGTGAAAGAGAGGAGCGAGGAACACTTGGCCAACAAAATAAAAACCCTGTCGGAGGAGTTTAATTTTGGAGTTTTTTTTATATGCGTAATTTTATTTTTTGGGAGAGAAAACAAGGATGCATTGTGGATTAGTCTTTATCCTGTTCATGGGAATCCTTTTGGTGGTCAAGGCTTTCAAAAACGGTAAGTGTGACATGTGATATCTATATAAATAAGCTTTTATGTACTCTTGCAAAGCTACTAATCCCACTATTTTTTTAAAGAGATTAGGCTGCTCTGATCTCCGCTGATCTTTTGGCAAACTCGCAGGCGCTCACCTGCCTTTTCTACCCACACAAGGAAAATCCCTCTTGCGATATTTGGACAGAGATTAACGCATCATTGCTCCATAGTGACTTTAAGGATACAATATAAGACCCCCTTTATTGCTTTTCCTCTTTTATTAAATGCCTTTCAATCGTGATATTCCTGAAATATTTAATCATAATATATTTTCCCACCCTCATAAGCACATTTTTGTCTCCTTTATACCATTTAAATAATCTAAAATATTTCGTTATTGAGATTTAAAGTACAATACTAGAAGTTCAACCTTTAATAAACTCTTTATTATTGATTTTTGTAAAATTCTTTTTCGTAAGGAAAGCTCCCGGTTTAAGAGGCCAAAGAAAGTAAATTGTGATGCAGTTCAAAAAGTCAGCCGACTCCAAACTTCCCCTTGTTCTACTTCCAGCTTGAGTTTCGTTTCTACTGAGCGCTTTTTATTTCCTCTCTCGTTTTATTCCACTTTAATTGATTTTCATGAGGTGTCAGTGCGTTGAAGTTAGAGCAGCAGATGGTGGAAGCTTTTGTAATAAGAGGATGAATAAAGCGTAAATGAAGATAAATGTGAGGAGCTTTCCGCGGGCCTGTGGAAAACACAGATTTATCCCCTTTAATAATGAAACTCTGTTACTTTAAACTTCCTCAAAAAAAGACTTTAGATGACTGTAACTTTTCGATCAGGCTAAACTAAACTCCCTCTGAAGTTTCTCCATTCAGACTCTTTTTTTATTTGAACCACTATTTACCACCTCTATTTTTTAAATGTGATGAAATGTCTATCTAAGAGATACGCATGAGCACAAGTCTGTTCTGCTACATCCAATATTCATATTTTTAATGATAATAAGCCTTTTATCCCAGTGCATGCAATAACAGTTGTGTGCAGAGACTTAAACATTCCTTAGTTCAAACCAATAACCCTCCTTCTTAGTGGTTTGTATTTATGTAAGTTTTCAGTTCTTTAGATATTGAATTACGTTACAATAGGGAGAGATTGTCCTGTTAAATGAGACACACGTAACCTTGTGTAGTTCAGCACTTATTTCTTCTGAGCAATCTGCAGGAGTTTTATATCCTTCAAGAACTCCCTCTCTCTCCTCTGCAGACAAATGTGGAGGCAACATCAGAATCTCAAACGCCAACTACCTCACCTCGCCGGGATATCCCATGTCTTATCCCTCTTCTCAGAGATGCACGTGGGTGATATCTGCACCTGGTCCTCACCAGCGGATCCTCATCAACTTCAACCCGCATTTTGATCTGGAGGACCGAGAGTGCAAGTAAGTTGGCTGCACAATGAAAAGCAGTTGTGCTTTAGGTCCCAAAATCATTCAGTTTTCATCAGTCTGATTTTGTCTCTTGGCCATGTCTGATCTAGTCAAAGAAAGTTGAGGAAATCTCTACAAAATAATGTTTTTGCTTTCATTCTGCAAAAACTGGTTCATGAAAAGTCTGAATTGGTGGAATAGAATTGTGTAGAAAACCTTTCAGGCTATCTGTTTGACCCCTAGACCTCCACAATGAGAGGCTGTGTACAGAAATAAATACACATATTGATTTATGTGGGATTTACAAATGCAAATGTTTCTGTGATCATCACAGTGCATGTGTGTGTGCGGTTGTGTGTGCGTGTGTGCGTGTGTGCGTGTGTGTGTGTGTGTGTGTGTGTGTGTGTGTGTGTGTGTGCGTGTGTGTGTGTGTGTCTGTCTGTGTGTGTGTGTGTGTGTGTGTGTGTGTGTGTGTGTACAACACTCAGTCCCCCCTCTCCCTCGTGCACATTGCACATGAAACTGCTCCATCTAGTGTCCGCAGGCTCACTGAAACTGGTTCAGTGCAATCCTGCTCTCGCACTACATAGAGCAGCAGGAATGTCTCACCCCTGCTTTTTGGTTTTGGAGCGTCCTCACGTTCTCGTCCTTGTGGAATGAAGTCACCGGAGTATTATATCGATTTGAGTTGCCATATTTCTGCAAAAGGAATTAAGGGGTAGCTAGGGGTCCAAAAAAATCACAAAAGGCCCCTTAAGTTTTGGTAAAAAACAGAGGCATTCATTTTCAGATTGCCACTTAAAATCCCACTGCTTTCCAAACAAATTCCAAGAATTGGCTACATTAAAGGACAAGTCTCAGCTCATTTTAATCATGCAGTTGGAAACATCTGTCTCATCTGTTTTTTTCCACTTAGATGTAAACTCAAATCAAGGTGAAATAATCCTTTAAGGGTGGATCTGTCAGTGACAGTTAGTTACCGATCCTTATTTGAGTTTAAACCGCGAGCTGTCGCATCCAACAAAGGGCTAAGCGGCTAACCTGTTGTCAGATAGATAGTTTAAGCCGATGAAACCGGAGACAGACAGTAATGTGATGAGCCTGTGTCAGTGTGTGTGCCTCGAGGTGAGCCCTGCCCGGGCAGACTGCCTCGCTCTGATTGCCTGTCTGTGTGTGTGTGTGTGTGTGTGTGTGTGTGTGTGTGTGTGTGTGTGTGTGTGTGAGTGTGTGATTGTGTGATTGTGTGGTTTTGGTGCGTGTGTCGGTGCCTCAGCCCTGCTCTGTCTCAGCTGTTTGTTTACGCTGCAGGGCTCGGGAGAGAACAGGGCTTTGCAGGATCCTGTTACTGTATCTCCGCTCCACCCTAAAACTGGGCCCTGCGCTTCTTTTGTGCTCCCTCAAACCCCCCTCCACCACCACCACCACCACCCGTATACGTTTGCAGGGTTTGGTGTTTTAATCCCGGATTCAATCCCACTATAACCTTTCTTTACTGCTGTCAGAGATTTATGGCAGGCTGAATGCTGCCATCTTTTAAAGGTTGGATGATCCTTGACACTTCTTTTGGGTCAGATTTCAGCAGCAGAGGGACTATTAAACCGCCCAAGATCCACAGTTTTAAAGAGAGAGAGCAAGGGAGGGCAAGGGGGGGTGGGGGTGGGGGGGTAGTGACAATGCTTGTGCTAATCAAATTAGTCAGGAATGAATTTCCTGTGTCTAAACACATGCAGTCAAAAGAATTCAGCGCCTCTTAGACTCGAGGAAGGACGTTTTTTTTTGTGTGGGATGAAAAGAGGGCAGGCTTTGAGATCAGCGAACCATCTATGTATCATTTACAAATTAGCAAAGCTCATTCATTTATCCGCCTCTGAATTAGCAGATTGTGAATCATCCGTTAATTGGTTGTTCTTAAATGTTAGCTGATGAAGTTTGTGAAGTGGATGTGTTTGCGTCTTCCTCTCCTCGCTTGGTTTTTTTCCTTTTTCTTTTGCCTCTACAGTAGTTGCTTATTCAATCAATCAGGAGCCCCACAATCTACAAATAGTGGTTAGAAGGTTGTAAACACTTTGTTTAGAGGACATGCTAACTCATGATAAAGGAAATGTAAGTATAAGTCTCTGATTCGTGTGGTGTATGCAGAGTTTGCTCAGGAGAACGGGTCGACCTGACCGCCAGCCTTTTTTCCTATTTTTAACTCGGTGTGCCGTTTCATTTTTAATGGTTTTAATGGAGTGGTTTTCATTCAGTTCCACTTCACCATGTATTCCACCTTGTGTGTCTTAACCCAGCAAAGACAAACCATGACGGGAAATCCATTTTCCCTTTTTCCTTTAATTTCAAATGATGGTATATGTAACATGAGGGTGGCTATTGTGCTAATCGCTGACAAGGCTTGTCAAAGCTAACTCGATTATGGATGGGGGGGGTTGTTACTTATGTACGGTATCTGAGGGCAGTAGCTGGGTGTTGGAGCCATGAGACACCCTGTCACAGCTCCGCTTACCAAATCTGCCCCCTTACATAATGGAAACTGATGAGAGCCAGAATGGCTTCCTTATCTGATGGACTGGCAGAGTGGGTGGAGGAAAGGGGGGGGGGGGGGGGGGGCTACAATGCATGCTTCAGTGCACTGCCTTGCAATCTAATTAGTGGGTAAGTGGAACACACATGCACCACATGTTCTCCAACATGGCTGTTATCAGCAAACCAAACAAGAAGCACTCAAAGTGGTGCTCGCGAGAAGAAAAACAGGGTCGGCCGAATGGAGTCTGGCCGCGGCCGTGTTGTTGCACGTGTGCGCTACCCTTGACGGGTTTGTTTGGGGGAAGTGCAGGGGCCTGTATCCTGAGAGCTGGGGGAGGAAAACACTTCATCACAGAGATAAGGAGACTAAGTGAGCCCTTGCGATTCTGAATGCAGAACGTGTTTACCTTTCACGCACCGTTGTAGACTTTCACAGAGTGGAGTTTCAGGGGCCCGCCCTCGCAGCTCTCTCCGCTAATGAAGTTTGAGGCGAAGGTGCAGCCCGCATCAAGGCAAATATTTGAAGTCAATTCAGCTTTGAGAAACCAGTGGAATGAGCAAGTTAAGCTCTGTTGAAAAGAACAACTGGAGTAAACAGATATGCTTTCCCTCCCCTCGCACACATTCTCTCTCTCTCTCTGAGATCTGATAACGGCTGTTTCGCTATTCTGAAGGGAAAATGGAAGACTTCAGGAATTTAAATCCAAACTTGTGTCAGACAGTCTTCAGGTGTGGCAGATCAAAGATTATAGATATATTAACATCCTGGATTGAACAAGATCTGGAAAATATCTCATTGTGGGCTGCAGGTTGTTCTCTCCATCTCTGCCTCTCCTGCTGACTCAAAAGAGGAACCAACTTTTAAAGATATGATGCACTCCTCCTGACAACATTATGAATCATTGATGACATCAGATTTGCTGACCAGACTAAAAAAAACAGCTTCCTTCTTCAGCCTAGCACACTGAAATCCCATGCAGCCAGTCAGTCAATGCTGCACTGTTTGTTCTGCAGGAGGAAAAAGAGACGGGTAAAAAAACAGAGAAAGAAGAGACTGTCTACTGTTTCTCAGCACTCGCTTCATTTCCTTGCTTTTCTATCAGACTGGGTTGTATTTTTCTGAACCCCACAGAAATTCCAGTGTGACCGTGTGTGCAGCAGATGGGGGGGGGGGGGGGGGGCTCAGATGAGATGTACAGCAGGGTGGTACTAGGGAGCGGCAGATATTTGAAGAATGCTTTCTCAAGCGAGCTTTTGTGTGCAGGAGATAGAGGGGGGAGCCTCCCACCTCGCCATGCTTCAAAAAGTCTGACAGCCCCCCCACCCTCAGGTGCCTGCAACTCAAAGCTTTGGGAAAGCACTCTTTTCCTCTTCTTAATTGTAGCCCTCTACTTTCTCTGTCCTGCAACCCCTCCTCTTCTCGGATCTCCTGCCGAGTCGCCCCTGTGGAGCTGCTTGGCCTGCTGGGAAGGCAAACATTCTCGGCCGTGTACCCTCCACAATAGACATCCTGCCCCTCCTGGCATTCCTGACCAGTCAGGGACTCCAGGGATGACTAACAGCAGCTTGGGGAAGGGGGAGAGGTGTTTTTTATCCCTCCCTGGATCTATAGTTGGCTTCTTTTTTTTTGTCATGTGGGATCCCACTAATGCCACTCATGTGGATATAGTGCTGAACAATGAGTACCACCTGTTTCTAGGATGTGAGAGTGGAGGTCAAAAGGGGCTTTAGGAAAAAAAGATCCATCCTTGTCCACTTTCCCTAATTCCCCTGATTCACTTCCACCTAGATAACATGTGAAAGATGCGAGGTACAGAGCGGTGGAGCTTCACAGCTGGAGAGAGAGGACGATAACTCTTTACTGGACCTGAAAAACCTTCTTCCCCCTTAATTCTTCTCTCACGCTCCTCTGCAAGGCAACCATGGGCAAATAAGGAGAAGTAAGCTGAGTGACCATTTATCAGCGGTTGTCATGGAGGAAAATAAATAAGGCAGGAATGCTAGAAGAACTTTTTAGAGCCTTTTAAAGAAGGGAAGTGCTGTGACCTTCGGGGGCTTAGGCAGACAGGGTTTTTAAGAGTGACAGGGATTGTTGGAGATACTTACGGCCTGTTAGGAGACATTTATTTTAGTTGTGGATGTGTGGCGACTTTTTTAAAGCTCATGTCACAGAAGCATCCGTGCAGGGCTGAGTTCAAAGCAACGCCGCAAAATAAAAAGGGCAAAGGGCGATGCTGCTTCTCTTAACTTACCAGGTTTGACAAAACAACAGAACAATGGAAATCAAATTACAGCTACATTGAAACATCACGCCTTGAAAAACTGGTTTGTAAGCAGCATATCAAAGTGCAATCCACTTTGAATGTGTTCTTGTTTGCACTTCACAGCAATTACGCAAAGCCTCATTTTGTCAGCATGCTAAGACATCCGTAGACAAGCATTCTGCATCTCAAATTTATATTTACAACACATCATCCCATTTGATAAGTTAAATAAAGGCAGGAGAGCCTTTTAGAGGCAGTGTGGTTCACCTTGTACTTTACATCAGGGTGAAAAAAGAAAGGAGCCAGAGATGTTGCATCAGAAGGTAACGACCTTCACTCTCATTACTCTTGTTCCTCTTCATCTCTTTTAAACACACGGGGTTACTCCCTGGCTAATGAACAGGCTTAAAGTAGGTCTGTGCATATGTGTGCATGCATACGTGCAGTTCATGTGTGTGTGTGAGTGACCGTGGGGTTGAGGGTCTTTTTTTCATCAGCCCGCTGAAGTGTTTCACCTTGGCCGCGGCTTGGAAGGGCAGCCTGATTGAAAAGCTTTCTGGCCGTGGCATCTGCCATCCTCCCCGCTGCTCTGTCACCACTTTGATTCATGCACAACCTGACCACAACCGGGAGGCGAGCCACTCTGCCTCACAGCGGGAGGGCGGTCCACTTCACAGCGGAGGAGTAGGGGGGGAAAAAAAGGAGGAATGAGGGAGGGGAGAGGAAGTGAGAAATGGACGAGACAAAGCCAGCACTCATAAATAACCCGCCGGATCTCAAGCCTCTGTCACGTATCTGCAGCGGTACAAAAGCATCACACAGTCCCACGTGTCGGCCTGCTTTGTTTTTTCGTCTTGATGTGGGAGTGAGCAACTGGTTTCTTGCCAGAGATTCAATGTCACTAAGCTGATTCTGGCACACAGATGCTGAATTCCTTTTTTTATTTTCTTTCTACTATTCTTCTTCGTTTTGGCGCCAAACCAGTATAAGCTTCCCATTTTTAGGAGTTTCTTGTGGAAACACACAGCTTTGAAATGTTAGCCGTGCGCTCCTTTATTTTTGTTTCCAAAAGCAGATTGATGGGGAAGGAACCGTTTGGAGAGACTCGTGATTAGAGGACAACATTTGATATTAATCTCGGCTCTCTATCTCAACACGCATCTATTCACTGTAAGGAAACTCATACTCGTTTTCCTTCCAGAAAACCGATGAAAAAGCATTAACACTGAGTCTGTGATTCAATTATGTGATTCTGTTTCCAAAGGACAGTTGGCAATGCGCTGCGTCTCCCCCTTCTCGCTGCCTCATATAATATAATTAACAACAGGTTTTTCGTCTGTTGTGTTTTTTTTTTCTTCCCATCAAATGCCGATTTATTCTTTTATGAGGCTTTATGGAATCAACAAGAAGTGATTGTGAGGGTGGATGAGTGAGGAATGATTTGAGTTGGGGATACGTGGGTGGTAGGGCCCGCAGTAGAGGGTGGATTACTTCATAACAGAACCTCCAATGTCTCACTTATCCCCCGAGTCCCAGAGGAGAAAGAGAAGAGGCCGTTGAGCTGAATTGATGAGGGAGTTCTGGACGCTCTAATACAGCGTGTCCAGGCTTGTCAGACATGTTGCGTTTAGTGGTCCAACCTTGAATGGGGCTCATGATTTTGATTGATGTGGCTGTGGTCCTTACGCAGCCTGTGTGTTGCCCTAACGCCCCGGTGCTTACAGATCCACAGGAGGTGGAAGGCCAGAGGGGGGGGGGGGCTCAGCGACTGCAGGGCTCTTTATTCAAACAATCAGGCTCGTCCCAAGAGACGCTCAAAGTTTGTTTGCAGTGGGTAAGAGCGTAGGTAGGTAGGAAGCAGAGCCAGAGACCCTCCAGCCTCCGAGCCTGATCCCTGAGGTCATTTTTGGTCGCTGCGTTTTGCGCACAGCGGGCCGTCGGCTCTCCGGTGTTTCTCTACCACTCACCTCTGCATGATTCGGCCGGGGTGGCAAGCAGACAGTGATTGATGGGGCGGTCCCCCACTGCTCTCTGATTGAGTTAGAGCCACTCACAATCGCTCGCTTTGTCGGCTCTATTCTTGATCTCTCCTCACTAAATTGGCAGCATTAGTTGTGGTCATTTTCTTTTTTCACCCCCGGCCACCCTCTGCATTATTTTTTTCTCACGGCATTATTTCTTTTGTCACATGGCAGTAATTGTCAAAAAGTGACTGTAAATTCAGCCTCAGGGCAACCTTTTTATTGCATTATCACAGCGGGTATAGTGCTTCAAGTGTTATTAGCAACCTGTTCCTCTGGCGCCCGTCCAGCCCTTTTTAGGTTGACCCCTACCGACTCAGGGATAAGTGACAAGAAGGCCCCTCTCTACCATGCATACTTACACAATCTCCCAGGGGATTTCAGCAGAAAGCAAGGGGGGAAAACTGGACAGCCGGCCTCCAACTTGGCAGGAAAGTTTGATTGTAGGGCCAGTAAATGGAAGAGTCACCTTGCCCTCCAAATGTTGGCAAGCATTGGCTGCCCATCAGCACTTAGATCAGACCTGTAATGCCAAACATTCAAACCTCGCTGCCCAGCACCACGGAAAAGATACACCCCCTGGCATGAGGCCCTCACAGCACGCCCTATTTGGCTTTCAAAGTGCTGCATCATTGGAAAAATCTGATTTCTTTGCACACAGTTAGAACAATGCAGCCATCAGAATGAAATAAAGGATGTGGTTTTAAATACTCCACATTGAGCGTCCAAGAGCTGGTCCACACTCAAAGGAAACCACTGATCCATTATCTATACTTGCAAATATGTGCCTATTGTAAAACCTCTCACCATATTTATTTTTTATCACCATCCTTTTTCCTCTTTCTGTTAATATCCAGAAATAGCTTGTCTTGTCTCAAGGTGACTGTGTGGTTTAAGGTCAGGTGTGGCTGCTGGTGGCTGTTTGTGCATATTGTTTACACTCAAGAGGACAATCCAAGTCCTTCACAACACTCTCTCCTATAGGGGGCCTGTTCACAGCCTCCCCTTCCCCCCAACCAAGTGACTGCATGTCCAGCCAGATGACCGGGTCATGAGAGCCCAGACTGTCCCCTGAACCCCCCCACCCCCCAACCACCACCGCCGCCGCCACCGCCTCCACAGACTGCTGAGAGGACAGAGAAAAGGAAGCGGCGGGAGAATGCTTGAGGGGACGGATGGTCTGTTTAATTGAATAATTCCCAGTGCAGTTATTACCACTATTGCCCTCGAGCTTCCTCGCCGTTGCAGAACCTTGTAAAACAATCTCAGAGAGAGCAGAGAGAGAGAGAGACAGAGAGAGAGAGAGAGAGAGAGAGAGAGAGAGAGACAGAGAGAGAGAGAGAGAGAGAGCATGCTCCACGCCGCTGAACCTTTTGCTGAATTTATGTTGGCACCTGTTTGGCAACCACCCTCTATCAGCTATTTGCACTATTTCTCTCGATTGTTTCTGTTCCTTCACTGCCTCTATCAACTGCTCGACTTCATGCCTTCACACTTTTTTCTCTATCTCCCTCACCAGTCTGTTTCCTTTTAGCGCACAAACACCACCAACGCCATCAACCCCACCCACGCCATACTCTTTCTGTCTTCCTGCCCATTGTGGATGAGAGTTTTGAACGGCACCCAAAAGCTTTACCTCTAGCTGACCTCAGATTTAACTCCCCTCCTCCCTCCTCTTCCCTCTCTCTTGTTCTTCTTGCTTTCTTTGAAAGCGGCATGCTCCCCGCACACACAGCTCATTACCCAGCGGGGGAGCACCGCTACCTCCTCACAGCATCAGAAGCAAATAGATGATTGCCTTTGTATATTCCACTCCTTTTTTTTTGGAGAGTGCATGATGTCCTTTTTTCTTCACATGAAATGTGAAGTTATGTAGCGTTCACTGGGCTAATTTTAGTCGCATGTTGAGTTCAGTGGGTCACTGGCTCGAGGTTGTTGACAATTATCTCCATGTTTCCTCATGTTTCTTCTTGTCACATGGTTGACATGGTATTCATGAACATCCTTCACACATAGGCATGAGCAGGATATCCAGTAATAGTCCGTCCCCTAACAAGATCCCCCTTTTAGCGACATCCTCAAAAGAAATGGGACACTGTTCTTGGACGCTTTGATCTGTGTCACTATCCTGGCCTCTTCTGAATGTTAATCATTTGGAGTTAAGGATCAAAAACATCCCAAATAGTCCAAATAAACTGAGACTTTGAAACTGGTTTTAGAACTATTTTTAATTTAAAAAACGTTTATCTGTTATTGTGATTCTTTAGCCTCAGACACAATGGAGCAATATGAGGAAAACTTATTCCAGTCCAAATTTGTTGGCGACTGCAATGAAACACATTCTTTCCCTTTTTTGCTCCACGGTAGTCGATGGTTAACAAACATTGTATCAGAAAGCTTTGGGCTTCCAAAATATGCAAGTGAGGTGATGTGAACCAAGATTAAGACCAAATAATGTAACAGACCATCTACAGCTGGTATTTGGACTGCTTTAAGGAATATGGCGAGATGAGACACATGCTTTATTTACATATTTGTGTATTATGAAGAAGGCTGAGGCTTATGGGAGTTTGAGTCTTTGAGATGAAGTATCCCTGTTCTCCCTCCCTCGCTGCAGGGTGCATGTGCATGCATGTCACTGAGTCCTGTATAGGTGCTCCCCCCTGAGGATGTGTAGGTGAAAAGTGCAGGGCGGGGACAGTGTGCGTTCAGAAAAGACAGTAAACGCGTCGGCCCCCACCGTGCCTTATCGCTGCCTTTGTCCCGGTGCCCTGTTATTTTTACCCTTGACTTTTCATTGTTGTAACGATGGCGTCTCATCAGAGCCGTGGCGCAGACCCCTGTGGAGGACCCTCTCTTTGCTCACCTCTGCCTGCTCCTCTCTCCTGTGTAATCAGAGATCCTCTCAAATGTCAAGGTGGGACAAATGGGAGCCATTCCCTCCAGTAATAGCCCCAGAAATGGGCTGGAGTGCTTCCCCACCTTCTCTCTCTCTCTCTCTCTCTTTCACCTGTTCGCCTTGGAGAAAACACTCAGAACTTTTCATCTTTTCTATCATATTGGCACTCTTTCTTTTCGGCATATTATTTCAGACTTTAATACAAACTTCCTGCCATTCTTTCTTGCCCTCTTAAACATTTGTTTTGGTGTGTATTCACTGTGAACCTTTTCATGATAGGGTTTGTAGCTGACATATTGCACAATACCTCTCAGAGCTATTGACTATATGTAATAGATGCTGCTTTACTTCTATGAAGTGTGACTTGTAGCCTCAGGGCTGTTGACTCAATGTGTGAAAGCATACAGTACTTTGATGTATGAATATTCATATCACATGTAGCTGCATATAGAGCACTGCTGTATGCTGAGCATTTTTATATCCAAAGCTCTCTTAGCAGGGAAAATGCTAAATGTGTGTGTTTCCATTTGGCCATGGGCTCTTTTCTTATTAATACTGATTACTCATTCTCACTGAATCAAATTGATTCTACTCACATCTGCATGTGCTTTATTCAGCTTTTATGTTGACTTACATTTTACAACCCCACAGTGCTCTGCAGGTTGAATCAAATGGCAGCTCTCTGTTTTGTACAACATCAAAATAGTCTTTATTGACACACATTGTTATACAGGCAGCAAAGCTCAATTTTTATTCCTTTTTGGACGATTTAAAACAGCTAAAACTGTTAAAAATCTTAATGAAACTCCAATAAAAAAAATTAGCATTTGATGAACAGCCTTTTTTCTTCACTTTTTATAAGAAGCAACATTTTCTGAGCTCCTCAAGAAGAGTCACTCTATTCTTAAAAAAAGACAACAACCATGTTTAACCAAAAGAAGATGTATTGCTTCTATTGTTTGAACGACTGTCACATAGCCACATCGCTATAATCAAGTTATTGTGACCTATTTGTCATGCTTTGCAATTTTAATGAGGGAAGAAGGTCAAAGTGTGCGTAACAGGACGACTAAAAATATGCACGGCTCAGTCTCTGCCCTGCAGGCGTGTCTCGGTGTCCCAAAGGGGGAATAGAAAACTAGTCAGCTGAACATACTTGAGCACTGACAGGGTTAAAAGTGCATTAGGTGTTACATGTGAGATGAGCGTGGGGGATTTAGTCGCCTTGCTAACAGTGGAATCTATTGTGGTCAGTTTGATTTCGCCTGCTTGTTTTACTTCCCCTCCGCCCCCCTCCAGCACACAACAGTCTGAGCCTCCTCTGTGCTGAGCAGAAAGGATCCCCCCTTGGGGCAGAAATCTCCCTTTGTCAGTCTGTACTCATATTTCCAAATAAAGGATTATTGTGCATGTTGCAGAGGGAGGGGGGACGCAATAATTGAGCCTAAATAGCCAAATTCATTAATTTGATTGTTGGCGACAGCAGATCTCTCGACAGTGTAATTAGGGAAGCTAATGGATGGAGGTACGCTAAATCCATCAATGCTAATGATAATTGCTGTTCAGGAAAGGAAATATGCTTAACAAACGTTTGGCCACCGCCGCCGCAAAATCACAAACAGCCACCGCATCTAAAAATATGTCCGAGCTGAGGGTTAACCTTGCGGGGGTGACACCCAAAAGAGGCCACTTGGAGGAGTGCAGCTGAGCCGTCTGTGCAGGGGCATATCCATCTTTTCATCCATCTTTTTTCAAAATATATTTTCCCTCCATCCATCCATGTGGCAGCGTGGTGGTGAGCAAAGCAATCATGCCCTTCTCCCCTTCGCTTGACAAGGAACCACTTCTGAACCCATCAGCTCTGATTGGTCGGTGGTTTATCCTGCTGGGTGGGTTTACCGCGTTCTGAGGACTTCAAACTCCTGCAATTATTTTCTGCAGATTCAGGAGTGGAGACACATCAGCGGGGGAAGGGTGATAGCTAAAATAAACTTCATGCTTCATGGTCAAGCGTCTATTCTAACGATGAGGTCTTAACCTTCAATGGAAATCTTACTGTTGGCAATTCAATTAAGGCCTAACGTCTTTAGCTGGGGACATTAAGATGTAAAACGGGTTTACTGCAGCTACTTTTTTCATATGTCCAGGCAAGCTGACAACGGGAGTCATTCCAGCTGGACTTAGCCAGAGGACAGAGGGAACCTGTGCTTCTAGTGCGGGTTGATGAATGTCACATGCAAGAGAGAGGGGGAAACAGAGAAAGGGAGGATTTTATTTCAGTGAGGTATGTCCCCTCTAGGCTTGGAAAAGGTAAGTTGTCTCGTGCCCCCTTGTACAAATGTTAATGATGTTTTTCCGGGGCCCCAAGTGACAGTTTGTTAACCAAAACTCCTTAAAACATGAAGTCCCTGGGCCTTTTTTTTTTCTTCCAGTTTTCTGACAGCTGACAACTTAGTCCTTTTCCCCTGCTCAGCCCCCTGGGGCTCACAGAGCTGTCCCGTGTCTGTTGTTTAGGCTTTCCCACTTGTGTAGTACAGAGATGTTTTGACATGTTGTAGGTGACATGTTTTTGTGAAACAGCAGGCTCTATACCGTGACAGCGGCAGAAAGAGAAATGCCTGAGAAATGCACAGGACATTTTGCTCTCCTCGCAGCTGAACTAAAGGGAGTAGTAGCAAAGAAAGAGCTCTTGTTCTGGGGGTTTCCACAGCTTATAAATGGTCTGATTAAGAAATCTAACCAATTGTATGGGGCTTATGCAGTCTGTCATAGTGTTATTCCGTTGCCACAGATTGCATTGCTTTTGTAGAACCATATCAAGCGGACGTTTATAGAGGGAGGACAGATTATATCCATGGGAAAGCTTCAGGCAGTATAAGTTTTATATTGTTAGGCCGACGGTTTGTCGCCTTCTCTTTGGCTTTGCAGGGAGGGCTAATGTTCTTGTTTGACACTAGCGGATTGCTTTCTCTCTGTGCCTGAAGAAAGAAGGCAGGCTAATACATTTGAGTCGGTGAAGCGAAGGTCGTTGAGAATTACATTCACCCCTCCCTTCGCCCCCCTCTCTTTTTTCCCTTTAATTTCCCCACTGGATTGGCAAACCGTTTTTACTATTAGCACTGTGGTAGGCTGCTCACTGTGTGCCTGTGTGTAATCGACTGTGTATGTGTGTTGTTGGCGTGCTGGCAGGCCCACCCAGACGCAAAGCCCGACGAGACGGATAAATAGGTGCACGGCTCAACTGGATTGTATTGTTGTGAGGAATAAAAGACACAACAACGGCAGTGATACGACGTATAAAAGCATTTTTTTTAAAGCCCCTACAGAAGAGCAATATCTGTTTTACTTGGCAGGTTAGGACAACGTAAATGAGCGGCAAGACCCTCAAACTGTTGGGAGTTAAAGCAGGCAAAGTTAATATTATTCTTTTTTGGTTCTAGAGAAAGTGGGGTTCCCAATTGAGTCATGGAATTGTGTCCCTACAGGTGTTCAGAGCAATAGATTACAGCTACATTTAACACGTCTGGCAACAAGAGATCCTTTTGCACGCATCAAACAGCCCGGCCAAGCACTTCCTGTAATGTCTTCCAGATGATAAGGGCCTGGATGGATCTGTGTTAGCAGAGTGCAGTGTGGGCTCAATCGTGCAGAACTGCTGGAGTTCAGGCTGACATGCTCGCCATTTAGGCACAAATAGAGACGTTTTACATGAGGGGTCTCTTCTTTCCTTTCTTTCGCTTGCATATAGAGCGGAAGCGAGGACCCCCAGGGCGTTTTCTCTATTCCTTCTGCATCCTCTCCCCCGCTGTGCTGCCTTTTACGAGGGCCATCCGAGCTGATGATGTGCCGGGGTAAAAATGCAACAGCTTTGTGGAGGTGTGAGGAGTCGAAATGGAAACAAAAATAAGAGTGTCATCCTTGTTTGGATGGGGAATCAAGAGTTCATGAGGAAAGGCAAAATGAAAACATTGACTGACATCTGCTCATGACACCCTTCACTGATATATCATGCATGTACACAGAAAGCATAAAACCACACACAAAAACACACACACATAAACACACCCACTCGGCTTCTTCAGCTGCACTGCAGCTTGCTCTTCTCGTCTTCTTCATCTCTGTGATGCATCTCAGCATCAATTTTTTAGGCGTCTGGCAATGTTCAGCTTTTGGCAGTTGCATGGGGTTCGGAGGGGTGGGGGACAGGGGCTCTGAGGTGAATTATAAGTCGGCTGATAGAACAGAGCAGGGCCACACAAAGATTGATGCTCTGTGTTGTGAGAGAAAGATGGAGGAGAGGAGAGGAGAGGACATGAGAAGGAGAGGAGGAGAGGAGAGGAGAGGAGAGGAGAGGAGAGGAGAGGACATGAGAGGAGAGGAGAGGAGAAGAGAGCAGGAGAGGAGAGGAGAGGAGAGGAGAGGACATGAGAGGAGAGGAGAGGAGAAGAGAGCAGGAGAGGAGAGGAGAGGAGAGGACATGAGAGGAGAGGAGAGGAGAGGAGAAGAGAGCAGGAGAGGAGAGGAGAGGAGTTTATGTTGATGAACTCTGTCTATGGCACCTTATAGGCAGAAAAATTGGACTTCAACAGAAATCTTAAGTAAGGTTAACAGTGATAAAATTATTTAGCACTCATGTCTTCTTTTCCTTAACAAGGATGAGGATGTATTCCCGTGACTTAACTCGATGATGATATCATTGCAGCAGAAAACAACAACAATGATCCCTCCTTCAGGGGACTTCAGAGTGATCCTCTAAATAATGAGTGCCATGTAGCCTGGGGTAAATGTTGTAAACACCATGTAAAAAACACTTTTTTTCTACTTTGCTGCAGCTGATAAAGCCGCTAAAACAAAGGTGGTCAAGCTGAGCTGACAGACCAAGAAAATCTTTTCTGATATCAAAGAGAAGAGAGGCCAAACGAATCGAAAAACCTCTAAGTTCAGAACAAAAATGAAGTGAAAACAGATTTGAATCCACTTGTAATAGTTTCAAGGTTCAAAGAGAAACAGGATTGCCTCTCATGGCCTAGTTTTAAAAAGACAGACAGCTGCTCCATCTAGCAAACCTCTAACCCAAGGAACTGAAAATTTAAAGGAGGGATGAAGAGAAGGCACTTGATGCACGTTGACAGCTCAATATCACCTCAGATAAATCTATCCAAGCAGAAAGACGAGTGAAGTCATCCATCCACTGCACCTCCTCCTGGGAGCCAATTTCAAGCAGCACCAGCTTCCTTTAGTAACCCCCCTGTCCTTCCCTCTCAAAAGCTCACTCCTTGTACTTGCAGTAATATTTATATGAAGTAAACCCAGTGTATACACCTCCCCAGCCTACCCAGATCACTTCAGGTAACTTTTGTTTTTACAACAAAATACTTTTGAGGCAAGAGAAGGAAGCCAAGGTGCCAAAGAGTGCGTGTTGATACAAGTCGGGCCCCACCTGAGGGATTTCGCCCACCCTGAGCCATCATTCAAAGTGTAAATCGCCTTATTGTGCGAAAGCCTGCGCATTAAGCAAATTGAGAATCGCTAAGGAGACGTGATGTTTTGACAGTAATTTGGGAATCAAGACAAACTATGAAAACAGGCCCCCCTTTTGCCCAGGAGGCACATACTTTCTGCACAAGACAGAGAGAGCATGTGTGTAACTAAAGTGCCCTCACAGCTGCTGAAAATGATACTCACACGTCAGAATTCAGTTTTTGTATTTATTGCATTTTTTTTGGTTTCTGTCTCTGATGAAGACGGAGGACCATCACAGCAGGTCATCAGGGCTTTGTGCAGGAATGTGTTCCCCTTTAGAGGCCTTGTGGAGCTTGGCGTGAATCAGGGTTATGGGCAATTAGGAAACCTGAAGTCAAATCAACGTTTGGATCGACTCTCAGCACCATCATCTGCAGTCAGAACACAGCACGGAAAAGTCATCTGAAGCATCATGCAGACTTACACACACACACACACACACACACACACACAAGAAGCGAAAACCACAACTCAAATCGTTCAATGTAACAAGTGCCTGAAAACACACGTTCTGTATATACACACATGCAAGGGACTGCCAGAGGCTGTTTAGACCACCCTCATTGGCCAGTCCGCCTAATTTCTCTTTCACCCGATTAAGTTTCACACGGCAGATTCCATCCGTGTGTGTGTGTGTGTGTGTGTGTGTGTGTGTGTGTGTGTGTGTGTGTGTGTGTGTGTGTGTGTGTGTGTGTGTGTGTGTGTGTGTGTGCGTCATAGCTCCTGTTCCAAAGGCCTATTTCAAAGCTGTTTTCCTTCCTCTGCTCCTAAACTCCTCGCTGACTCAATTAGGCGTCTGCTCCCTTCTGTAGCCGTGGGTCTGAAATTCCATTTCAGTGGGATGCTGTGTGTGTGTGTGTGTGTGTGTGTGTGTGTGTGTGTGTGTGTGTGTGTGTGTGTGTGTGTGTGTTTGTGTGTGTTTAACAGCTTTAACACCTGCTTCATTCTATGCACCAGCTTAAGCCAAAGGCTGAGATATCATCACTTGTAATTCCCATTTTCTCTTATAAAACAGGCCCACACACATCGTCAGTGTTGTGGTTAAACAGGAGATGGATAAGCGTTCAGGTTCAGCAGTTGAAACAGTTAGGTAAATTCAACCTGTGCTCTGGGCACAGCACCTCTGCAGCGAGTGTGTTTGTGTTTGTGTGTGTTTTCCAGGTCGATATAATGAAAGCAAAGCCTGCCCACCTGTTCCCTGAGTTTTAACCTGAGACCTCATTAGTACACAGTGTTTCATTTCCACTACATTACCTGCACAATATGCTGTGCGGCTCTGGTTATGTGCTCCTCCGAGTATGAATGTATGTGTGTTTATCTGTGCGTGTGTGTGTTCAGGCACAACATGAGCCTAATTTCCTACAAATCCAATTTACCTCTTTGGGAGGAAAGCAACAAAGAAGTGTATGAAAATCCTGCCTCAAGGGGTTCCAAACTTTGACTAACACTGCTTCTATTTCTCTCGCCTCTTCTTAGGTATGACTATGTGGAGGTGCGGGACGGTGTGGATGAGAGCGGTCAGCTCGTGGGGAAGTACTGTGGGAAGATCGCCCCGTCTCCCGTCGTCTCTTCAGGAAACCAGCTCTTCATCAAGTTTGTGTCGGACTACGAGACTCACGGGGCAGGTTTCTCCATCCGATACGAGATCTTCAAGACAGGTGGGTGGCCTAACACAGCTGGAGCTTCACTTTACCCCCACTCTCTGAAGTATTACCTGACATGTCACTAATACTTGAAATACTGTAGACCTGCACTCACATCTGTAATATCTATCGAATGTTTCATCATCAGTTTATTTTTATCAAATTAAGTGTGTCACCTAGTTATTATTTCAAGAGGAAAACCCTGCAGACACTAGTGGCAGTCTCAAGGGTGTATTGCTCAAGCTAATGCTGTATTTCTCAGGTTAAGGAAATCATTTTCCATTAACCTGTTTGAGTTTTAGATGTACTGTGTTGAATTCTATATCCCTGAACCTTAAAGTTACAGCTGATTTGAGAGAAAATTGTACCAATTTCACATTGCATGGATTCCTTCATTTGTCTCCATATTAACCTAACTGGAAGTAACTGTTCTTTGTAGCATTGTAATTCATGTCACAGTCATTTGGTGAATTGAATTGCTTTAAACAAATACACTAGCATGACAATATTGTGCACTCTGAAATCATTAGCTTCGGTTTCTTCCCCATAAAAACTACGTCCTGCAGGGGTTACTTTTCCTTTCAAGCACTGAGTCCAAGATCAAGAATAGATTTTCATGCATTTCAAATAATCTAGCAGCTTCTTCCATTCGACATAGAAAACAGAAGACATTTGCGCTTTAACAGTATGGTCCTTCATTGTAGGGAAAATGAACTGCAGTGTAATACTTTGTGATAATACTCCAAACATTGTGTTGAAGTGCAAATGATTTGCCTAACACCTGAAAGCTAACTCTGACTTCTGAAACACTGATATAAGTTCCATATCACAAATAAATCAGATTTGTCTTAAACTATCAAACACCCGCAGTATGATTGGATGGAAGTTGCAGGAATACTTTCGATTTTTGGGATTTAAAAAAAGAGCCGCTCCGTCTAATTTCATGGTTTGTTTGTGATTTAGTTGAAGCACCAGAGCGTCAAATTATGCAATCGCAATATGGCAGCCAATATGCTCCGTTCAAAAGCAATGAATCATTGTCCCATATGTTCCATAATCATAGCAGCTTGTTTTAATGTGCTTTGAATCATTGTACAATGAGCATGGGTATAATTTGCTAAGCATTGACTTGACAACACACTGTTTCATTGTCAGACGGCAGTCCAAATCGAGGCTACGGTTGGGGTTTGGAGAATTTAAGCTGATGAACTGAATGGAGGGTTAGAAAGTGCTTTCACCTTCATCTGTTGGAGTGCTAGAATCAGTTTGAGCTTCCTTCCTTAATGTTAAAACTAAAAATAAAGACCTCTGAGTAATCTGGCCGGGAATCAGACGTGATAAACCACAAATATCCTCAGGGGATGTCTATCTTATCACAGCATAACATGATGCAGAATTTCCTGTTGCTTGGCTGCATGTCTTTGTTTAGACTGGAGGAAGGACGAGGAGGAGGAAGGCACATATCTGGAGAGTGACTCTTAGGCAGACAGGTGCTCCAGACTCCACTTTCATTAATTAACCTAAGCAGCAGTCTATGGGAAGGCCTCCCGTGACCCTCGGAGACATGATGAATGGCCTCGTAAGGTCCCTCCTTCCTCTTACTCTGGGATGGTGTGGGTTTGTGCTTGTGTTTGTGTGTCGCCATCACAGCAGGGCAGCTGGTGGAGTGTGGGTCCATTTACGAGATCAAAGCGAACACTCCACCCCGACAAACTCATCCGCACAAATCGCCGCCTCATTCCCCTTAATAAGGACCCTGAATGTGCTGTATTCTTCCTGTGATTAGCTCGGTATTTTCTCAGTCTCGGCTATTAGCCAAGACTTATGAGGCGTGTTAGGGGATGCAGTGCTGATAGTGCTGAGCACACTGAGATACAAGGAGGTACGGATCTAGTAAGAAACTCAGATGTTATGGATAGTAAAATGATCAATCTACTTCTGCTGGATCGGGAAATATACTATATACTTATAACATGTAGTCTGACCTCGGCTAAAACAGAACTTTTTCATTTTGTTTCGCAGTAAGTGCCACTCCCTCGAGGACAAGGGCAGCACTGTGATGCAGTTGTAAATTCAGACTGGCTTTATGCTTTGACTTTGCCTTGTTTTGACTGCTGCAGCACAGTTTGCAAAAGAGAACGGCGCTCTGAGATCTATTTACATCCCTGTTTGTTTGTTTGTTTGGGAGAGAGAGAGAGAGAGAGAGAGAGAGAGAGAGAGAGAGGGAGAGGGTGAACCAAACAAAAAGAGTGATTCCAAGGTAGCTGATTAGTACAGCTTATCAACAAGCAGGGTATTAGCTGGGAAAACATTGTGTTGGCTAACACATGTAACGTTAATGATGATACACAGATGCTCTGATAACGGATGGAGGAATGGGAAGCTTGCGCCTCTGCATGCCAATGAAGTGAAATGCAAAGAATGCAGGCTGTTTATCAGTGTGATGAGAGGCCTGAAGATCACGGGAAGTCAACCCCAGGGACTGGTGCTGCCTTTCATCTGGGGGGTACGTGCAAGCAAAGGTCATGTTGAAGATAAATATACCCACAAAGC
The DNA here is from genome assembly GCF_963930695.1 of Labrus bergylta. Lineage (NCBI taxonomy): Eukaryota > Metazoa > Chordata > Actinopteri > Labriformes > Labridae > Labrus > Labrus bergylta. Next base: position 21,053,691 of record NC_089214.1, on the reverse strand, counting down.
AAACACATGTACTCCCTTCAGGGATCATATGCCAACTTCAACAAGTATGTTTACATGTGCAAGCTTACCCACTTAAGCCATTGACTATGTAAATACACTTTCACACACATACGTCAACAAGCTGGCATTTGCAACGTTTGCTTTCATCAACCGTAGCCTGCAAAGTGTCTAATTGGAAAAAGAACAGGTTGTTTTGCGGCTCTCTGCGGCCGTTTCCACAACAGTCTTTACCCCTCTCTCTACACCTCATTCCCATCCAACCATCTTAATTAGCATGGGCTATTTATTTTATGGCCTGCAAATTGGCAGCCTTGCTCCGCTGGCTGAAGTCTGGCAAGAGACGGGAATAAAAGTGGGATGGTGGGGGGGGGAGAAAGAGATAGAGGAGAGGCACAAGTCGGGGGAGTGAGGAATATTTGAGCTGAAGGAAGTAGATTAGCAAGCTGGTCGTGTTTGTCTCTACCGAGGCCTCCAACTTCCAGGCTGTGATAAAATAGTGAATAAAGAACTATGGCCTTGACTTGACAAACAACCATTGAATGTAAACAACAAGTGGATGTAGCCGCTTGGTTTCACAAGTTAAACTAAAGCAGAAGTGTATTAAACAAATTTCTTGTTTTATGGCCAGCATGGGAGCAAAACCACTGGTTTCAAAATTAAGCCAAATGTATGGGAAATAACTATTCCCTAATACAACTATGGTCTCAGTTGCCTGTTCCAAGACTTCTGTAATATAGCATGATGTTCATTTTGTAATATACAGCCCCTTTAAGAGTAAAACACACAATCAGGCTTGTGGTTTAGGGTGTGGCTATCTATGGTTGCTAAGTTGTTTTAGGCAGATGGTCCATCGGGGTACAGATTTAGCGATGCCAAACCATCGCCTGGTCCAAATATGAACAACAAACAAAGTTTGGGATGGCAAATACAAGGCTTCAAAAGGGTAGTTCAACATGAGTGACGTCACGGTGGTCACATCAACTTCTTGCGTACAGTCTCTGTAAACAACCAGCAGTCGAAACAAGAGTCCCTGATGTCAGCCCTAAAATGTCAGGCAGAGTAAGATGACGTGGGGGTTTAACCTCCAGCCAAATCCTGGTGCTTTTGTAGATTGGCTGAAAGCTGTGTTTAGCCTATCTCCTCGAGAGTTTCTGGAAAGATCAGTCCTCCTAAGTAGACACACATGCACAACATGTGTTTTCTTTAAACAGCTCTGCAGTTTACTTAGAGCCACATCAATGCTGGCAGAGGATCCACTGATGTGGGCGAAGAGGCAGAGATAGTGCTACTAGAGCCTCCTTTGTGCCCTCCCTCGTCTTCGTCTGCCTCACAATTACTCAGCAGAATGACTCACGCTTGTTATTAATTGGCATTTTATAACGGAAATGATCCACGTCCAGACATCGGTTGAAGCATTTCAGTCTGGACATGTGCGTGCCAAAGCAAACAAGCACACACAAAAACAGACATTGATTCCTTGAACAAAGAAAGTGTTTTTTTTTCATGTTGGCTGATAATTGTGCTGGACACTGAAATCTTTAGTTCAACAGTTTTTCTTCTGCATTTTATTAATTGCAGAGTTTAACTTCACAACATCCGCTCGCATAGGCAACAAAGTCAGCAGTGCCTGTTATAAGTTATAACGTTATTTCTTTTTTTTAAACCACTGCTTGTCGGGGCTGATGTCCTTTTTGTTTGTCTCCAGAAAAAGTCAGGGAAGAGTCATTCGGGACTGATCAGACCCGGGCTGTCCGGATCAACATTTCCAATAGTCTCTATGCCTAAATGTTAATAGACCTTAAATATGGATTTTAAAATGTGAATTTTCATTGCAGGATTTGTTTTGCAGGTCGAATCCTTCTGTCGGCCGCCGTACTTCAACACTCATGTAGTGTAGATCTTGCATAAAAAAAGGGAATGGTTGTGCAGTTTCAGACAAAAACATATTATCATGGATGTGGACTAAATCTACCAGACTGAGCCCTGTGACATCATCGCTTCATGTAGAAGCCCTTTTTATCATGTCACTGTTATGTGGGTGCTTTTACTTTAATCACACACCTGTGAAAACACTTTCAAGGTGTGTGTGTTGGGTGGGGTCTAATAGGGGGGGGCACGTTCTGCTTTCATGGACGGCACGCCCTGATGGCATAGGTCACATCTGGCATGGAGACATACTGTCATCTAACACACACACACACACGCACGCACGCACGCACGCACGCACGCACGCACGCGCACACACACACACACACACACACACACACACACACACACAGCCCCCATGGAAACCTAAGACAACAAATATCTTAAAAGGGAGCAAGAGAAGAAGACTGTGGTCCCACCCTCACCCACCCACCTAATCAGTACTGTGTCATCCCTCATTGGACTGGGGGGGGGGGGGGGGGGGGGGGGTATTGTTACAGAAGCAGTCAATGCACTAAATACTTTGTCAGCAGTGCCTCAGGGTGTGTGTGCGTGTGTGAATATGGGTAAACCTGCCTTTCCATCTGTTTCAATGACTGACACTCAGCAGGCTCCAGGTTAATGTTTGATTTACTGTTGAAAGAGTTAATTCTCCACCTGCGATTAACCCTTCTGTCAGCGTGTTACACGGACTGAATGAGGGAGAGAGAAGGAAGGTATGATGGGGGCGGTGGGATGGTGGCTAATGATCAGCCAGAGAGCGGCATGGAACATAAACAGTGGTGATTTACTTAACAGTCCAAGAACAACATCTTCAGCCCCCGTGGCTCCGGCCACTAATAACCCTGACCGAGGAGGGAGAGAGGGGATGGAAAATTTAAAAAAAAAGAAGGTGAGAGACATTAAGAGGGGAGAGCGAGACAGATTCAGAAAGAAAATAGCAACCAGCCAACACATTTAACGCCTGCTCCTTGGCGCAATGTTGTTGTTATGATTAACGCCCGGTCTCTGGTCCGCTCTGAGCACTTAGAGCAGCAGCCCTAATAGAGACGTGGAGGACAAATCATCAGGGAGAGTAACAGCTGAAACCATATTTATTTAATACTTATTGTTATTGATCGCTTACACTCCTGACGTTGAAATCAGATCTCCATTAAATATCATTTTGTCTTCTACGACGTGTCCTGTTAAACAAACTCTAATCACTCAGATCTCGCAGTGACATTTGTTTACTCCCCCCCCCCCCTCTGCAGGCTCAATATAAACAAGAGTTAAAGGAATCCATTACTGCCAGCAGTAAATGCTGGAGCGCCCTGTTGGAGGTTGTCGGTAAATGTTGTGCGCTCAAGGTTACTTCTTTTTCTCTCTCCAAACATCCCGCCGTAAAATTGGCTGTTTGTTTTAAAGCAGTGCTTGGACTAGCGGGTGCACGGTGGTCAAACAATCAGTTTTATCTGGAATGAAATGGAGCAATCTTTGTTTGTGTTTTTCTATCAGCGCTACCTGAGTCAAACCTTTCATATTTACCGAAAAACCCCTCTCCCATTGAGGCGATAAATCTAGCGAGGAAAAACAGCAACAAAGCTGAGACAGAGAGTGAGTTAGCATTCGGCTGACAACAGGATTTATTTGTCTCTTGGTGAGCTCCTTGTCAACATAGATGCATGCACACACGCTGTAGACGCTGATGCTGCCACAGAAAAGCACGACAGCTATCACTGAATGCCTCTCATGCAGACATGGACACGAAGCATCCTGGGTGGAGTGAGGGGAGCCGGGGACAGAAGCCCTCCCACATGGAAACACAAGATAAAAGATATGTTGGATGATTATCTCACTACTGGGAGCCACCAGAGCGCTCTGTCTTCTCTCACCACTCTATTTTTGTCATGATGGCTGCAGTCTGGCCTTTCTTATGGGGGTTATAAATGCAGCAAGGAACTCAGAAGGTGACAACTAGGGGGTTTGTTCTAGGCTTGGCCTCCATCTTGAACGTTCAGAAGAAAACACCCTTAGGGTGAAGATGGGAAATGTAAACCTGATAACGATAAACATTAAGAATGATAAGAACACTGTATTCATGTTGTGCTTGACGATAAAAAGTAGAAACTAGAGAATGAATAAAAACTGGAAGAATGCAATAAGTGCAAAAACTGCCCAAGAAAACCAAGCAATCAAATGCATTAAATCAAAACAGGTGAGTTAGTTATTTTGCTAAAAACATGAGGTGAAAACAAAGTTAAAGGCTAATAAAGGCAAACTTAGATAATCATAGCCTTTGTCTCACTTGTATGACAGTTTGCATTAAGATAACCAGCTCAGCTGCAGAGCGTTCAAGAGGCCATGACAGATTATTAAAAGACAAAGAATGAGTTAAATACTACCAACTTAACCGTTAAGAAGTTTAAATGATTGCTTTTAATGATTAAACAGCAGACTTCTATTTAAATGTAGTTCATCAATTATGTTTTACACCGACAGTGAAAACTGCATTACATTGAGTCAGATCTTCTTGTAATAAATGCTTGAAGAAGTTTACAAGCAACTTGTTGGAATAAGCCAAAAATGTTGCAAATTATGGAGACAACTTTGTTTTACTTTTTTTTGACCACCAAATAAAAATCATGATTTGTCACTGTGTAATTAAGGTTTGTCTGCACCAGTTTACATGCAGCCAAACCAATAACATGCACTAGACCATGTTAGACAAATGTACATCTAGCGGTCTGAGTATTATTTCACATTCTCTAAAGTCCAACCAACATCTCAAAAAAGGCATTTATAAGAATAAAAAGTCTCACAATGTAGAACTAGGCTTCATGCTGATGAAATATATAGTATGATATATGCATCAGTCAAGGCATTGTATAAACATTTGTTTCGGTGCCAGTCTTGAGCCTGGATTAAGACAGGTTTTCAGAGTGAACCATTCCCAATGACCGAATCTGTTCTGGTCAACTGCTGAGCTGAGATAAGGGTCACAGTGGAGGCTGATGAAATGGATGGGGAGTGGAGCCCTGAGCCAATATCCCCAGGAAATGCAACACACTGACCTGAATTGCACTTTGGATCCTGCAGCTGTCTACATCACTCAGGGAATACAGGCTCTTTTCTTTTTTCCCTAAGAAGTGTCCTGCATTTGTATTTTTTTTAAGGCGAAAATGTCTGACATTTCTCCTCAATACAGCGAGGTAAAAGTGCAGAACTGCAGCATCTAGCAAACCCTGTCATCACACTCGCTCTCTCCTGTCAAAGTCTCTCCATTTTCCGGGGGTAAATAGGAGGGGAAGCTGTGAAATTAATGGTGCCCAGTGTTCTCGAAAGCCACACTTTAGCTGCTGCGCTAAATGTCAGCACTCTTTAGAGTCAAAAAACGCCACTCGCTATGGCCTTCAACTCGAAAAAATCAACATGGCTCTCTCTCCCTTCACTCACTTTAGCAGTGGACAAGCTGGAGTGGCCCCGATAGTCTTCAATTATGGTCCCAGCAAGATGCTTCAGAAAACAGTTTGCCCCGTTAATTTAAGCCACAATGACAGTAGAACAGAGGCACTGTAATGCAACGCCCTGTAATCTGGTTTTCTATCATCACCATCAAGCTGTCTGTCAGAGCACCATGAAAATGACATTATTTTTAGGCATATTTCTGCCATTAATGGCTCCAAATAAATGCCTTTCATGCCACTAGTCCTTGTTTTCCTGATGTTGTGTTGGCTTGGTTATGATTTGGTGCGCTTCTTGCACTGCAAACACGTCTTAATGTCTCATTCTGTCCCTCTCTTAATGAATTTCCTGCAGCTGTGTATCATCCTTTCTTTCATCACATGTCAGTCAGTCTCAGATCATAATCTCCTGCTCGTGATGCTCTGAGAAAGTGGCTATAACGTGGGAAATGTGTTACTGCTCCTCACTAGCTGAAAGGCAGCTCTCCAGGGAGCTGTGAATAAATATTTTGACTCTCCCTTGTGTACAATTGTGTGTGTCCTAAGGGTGTGTGCCTGTTGATGTGTGTATTCATCACACTTGCCTTCCGTCACTGGCGCTGTAATTTTGCCTGAGCACCTCTCATATGTTTCACAGACGTGTCTTGATGAGAGAGGGATAGATTTTTTCTTTTGCAGCATAAATCAAGCTGTTTGTACACCGTTGCTTGATTCTGGTGATTGAGGCCTTTCACTGAAGTGTACACTCACAGTCCAGATGTTCCAGGAGTTCCAGGTTAAACACAGGTACAGTGATGAGGGACTGTGACATTTGTGACCATAAAGGAATGGATAAACAAGCACAGATGTGGCCTGTAGTGAATGGAGGAGCTATAGCGAGGTGGTCCCTCGTCTATGGGCCATAAACTGTCCTCCTCTCAATAGAGCAGCTGTGAGGCACCGCTTAGCAGTACGCACCACACAAAGCAACCTGAAACAAATCACTTAACCAACACTCATTCAAAAGAATCTTCCCCACCCATCCTTTGTCTCATCATGTCGTTTCCTTCCCCTCTTTCTTCCTGCAGGTCCTGAGTGCTCCAGGAACTTCACCTCCAACAGCGGTGTCATAAAGTCACCTGGATTCCCGGAGAAATACCCCAACAACCTAGACTGCACTTTCATGATCTTTGCCCCCAAGATGTCTGAGATCATTCTGGAGTTCGAGAGCTTCGAACTGGAGCCGGACCCGACTCCTCCTGCTGGTGTTTTCTGCCGTTATGACCGACTGGAGATCTGGGATGGCTTCCCTGGAGGTGAGAAGCTTTGCTGGTTTAAACCGGTCCAATAGTGATCTGTTCTACTTGTGATGAAGTGCGACTGTTTTAAAATCAGGGAAACACTCATTCTATCATTACTAATGAAAAAAGTAGCAGTGCGTAGTATTGCATGAATGAACGAGATCAGATTTGCTTCTTTTTTTTTAAAGCTCGAAAATCTTCAAATCCAGAACTGCAAAAAAAAAAAAACATGGAGTGAGAGTTTCAGCTTCAACACTGATGTTTTTTTATGAAGGGATGAACAGTTTCAGACAATATGAAGGCATTATCCGAGCCAATGGGCTGAGTGTGTTTGCCAGACTTGTCTCGGGTCCAAGAGTCATCATGAGTATAATTCTTTGTCACCGCTGAATGCCACACACTTCCTGATTACGAGAGTCTCTCGCCCTTCCTTTTTCTGTCACAGGCTGCATTGTGACCGGAGGATTTACAAGTGTCTGTACATCTGGGAATTGGAGGTTTAGTCTAACAACCCTGAAGCATAGAAAACACAGGAAAAATATTGTTTAAGGGAGTTCCTTTGAACATTTTCTGGTGTTTCCAACTGAGGCAGAAAATGCTTACTTAAGTCAACCCCCGGCCGAGCTCTGCCTTGATAAGACCCAAACTCTCTTTGTCTGAAGTAAAGGCTGCGGCTCTCGCTTTGATTAATGCAGCAAATAAAATATTGCTTTAAAATCAGCAGGTGAGAAACAGAGCGAGAGAAGTGGCGAGATGTGTTCAAAGCAACACTTCCATGGCCGCTACATGCGGCTTTGAACTCGGTGAACAAAATCACCTCTTGAAGTTTTTCATTTTTTTTTCACTCCTGGCTATTCCATCACAGGGTGCAGACAAGATGAAAGCTTTTCTCACCAATCAGTGGCTGTAAATTGAAAGAATTTTAAGTTGCTTTCAACTGGAGCCCATCAGTCTTCTCTGCTATATAGCGTTCAGAGTGATATGGTTGAAGTGTAAAGCACTTTGCCCTTTTCGCCTGAGTTTACTTAAAGGTGACCATCTTAATGTGAGCTCACCTCTCAGCAAAGTTTACCTATGATTCACCAAAGTATTTCCACAGCTCATCTGTGTGTTCTCCCCTTGAGGTGGGGACACTTTTCAGGGTTAGTGTTGATTAAAGAAACAGGCAGAGAATATGTCACATTATTATCACCTTTAAATACCTCACCTTTAAATACCTCTATAGCTCTTGAGAAAATGCTTATCCATATATAGAGCTTTCTCACCCTTTAAGCTTAATTCAGTGTTGATTATTTTTTATGATACAAAAGAGTTGAAAAGAGTTACACAATGCTCTCTTTTTGTTCAGGGCAGAAAGTAGGCCGACATGACACCACACTCTTCAAGTGTTGTTGTATGTGACAGACACCCTTGTATAAAAATCAGCCATGGGAGGGAAAATGTGTGTTGGCTTTTGTCAGGCCGTTCCTGTGGTGCCTGCTAGATCGATAGTGCATTAGCACAGAAGGCTTGAGGCATGCTAGCTGTTGGGGAGGTGTGCAGAGGTGGGACATGTCTGGGCAAAAAAGCAGGCCTGTGTGAACCACTGGGGGAATTACACCTTTCAGAGCATACCTCGCTGGACATATGTTGTCGAAGAAGAACCCCCGCCCCACCCACCCATTCCCGGGTCTTTCTTCCCTGAGGAATGGAGAAGAGGAAGGCAGGACGCAGACTTCAGAGCGATGTTCTTTAAAATTTTATAGAGCTGGGGAGTCATGCAGATAATCCGGGAGATGGCTTTTTTTTTTGTTCGGTTGAGGCCTTAGCAGGTTTAAAAGCACACATATATTCCCACGCACATACACGCAGGCACCGGGGTTATGAAGATTAATCTGAGCCATCACACCCCCCCCTTGCCCTGTAAATCCCTGTGGTCTGGCCTCTGCCTTTTCATGTCAGCCCTGGGCTGGAAGAGGCATGTTCTGGAAGACGGGAGGCCAGAGGGAGAAAGGACTGTCACTTGGCACTGATCACAGCATTACTAATCACAGATAAGCTGCAGGTCTCTACGCACCAACAGAAACACACACTCAAAAAATGTGCATGGATCATAGCACATATAGGGCAAGGTCACCAGCTCCCATGCTACCCCATGACATTTTCTCGTATTTCTGCACCTCTCTGTCCCCCCTCTAATGTTCCAACTCCCATTTTCCAATCACCCTCCCCTTCTTCTCGCTGCTCACTGGAACATAGCCCTCTCCTTCTTTTATTGCTCTCTGTCTTTCAAAGCTGCCTTATTGTCTCTCTCTACCCAGTCTTTACTTGTCTGGTGTCCTTCACAAAACTCACTCAGCCATGGCTGTGTCCACCACAATTCAAATAAAAAAAATAAAAAACGGGAAGACGGGAGGACTGAGGAATTTACAGCCTGCAAATAGACAGAGACCGTGACCCTCCCACACCAGAGGTCCCCCTTCCGCTTTGCTCTTTTTTTTTGTGTCCAACAGGCAAACAGGTTGGGAATGTTTGGAGTCCTTTCTCAAGCCTTTTTATGGGGTCAGGCTAAAGACATGCAGCCAGTGACATACCTCACTGACACACTAGTTTTCACGCCTCCACAGGGGGGAGTTGGTAGTTAAAACCGATGTGTGACATGGCTCTGGCAAACAAACAAATATTGAGTTAACCCAAGTCTAACCTCGGTAACAATGTCTTACATTTCTCTCCTGTCTCTCCTCTGCTGCCGCTCCAGTGGGCCCATACGTCGGGAGGTACTGCGGGCAGAACACACCGGGCAGGATCATCTCGTACACCGGCATCCTGGCACTGACAATCAACACTGACAGCGCCATCGCTAAGGAAGGCTTTTCTGCCAACTTTACTGTCATTGAAAGGACTGTTCCAGAAGGTGAGCTGTCAGAAAAACAATACAAATCATACAAATGAGTAGGAGGAGGCAGAAGAAGCAGAAAACAATTCAAATTCATTTTACAGCGCCAAAAGTTATGTAATGACACTCGACGTATAGAGCAGGACTAGACTGTAATCTTCATAATTGTATTTAAGGAGCCCTAACTTTATCCATGGAATATTTGGCAACAGCAAGAAGAAGAAAGCTCCTTTAGCAGGCAGATATAGTGAGCTTAACTCAGTGTACAAAGTGTCCAAGCCATCCAAGCCTATAGCACTAAGTTTAGACCCGACTTATGGACGTTGTTTGCCTCCCATACCCAGACAAGTTGGTGATGTATAGAAGAGGAGCCTGATAATTAAAGGAATGAGAACAGGAAATATAATGCTGTCAACTTTTTTTGCATGCAAAAGGAAGAAATTGTCCTTGACCTGCAATTGCATTATGCCATTGAACACTTGGTGGCAAATTAAAAACCATAAAGCACACTCAAAACACAACCTATAAATAAAAAAAGGAAGCCAAAGAGACACAATAGAGCTTTATTAAAGAAGTGGACCAGGTTCTTATTGATATTATTGAAGGGGTGTTAGATGGTGATACAAGGTGCCATGTGCAGTATGAGAGAGCCGGCCGATTTGAAAGTGTCCTCAATGATGAAGATATTTTTTATCAACAACAATTTTTTATTTTTTTACACACAGGGGACTTTGTACCGTTTCCCAAAGGCAGAAGGTGAAAGAGATTATTTAATTTAACACTTCTCATCCCATCCTAAAGTCATTTGAATAGATTTGTTCATAGCAAGTACATTTGGAGAACATGAGCCAACAGTGTAGCAGAAAAAAGGGTCCAGTAACATAACCCCGAGAGGATCACGAAAAGTAAGGAGCAGCTGTTGCCTACATCTAAGCCACACATGATCCAATTATCACAAATTCCCACACATTTAACAGAGCTAAAGAGTTATTAAATAAACACCTCCTGTGCTTCTTCATTTGGTGGATGTGTTACAGGGAATAACTCTGGCTCCCCCTCCTGTGGTTTACAAGACCTTTACACACTACGGAGCCAGGTTGCAAAAGGCAGCTTCCTTACTAGTTACCACCCAGGACACACACTCACACATACACACACACACATACACACACACACACCCGTAGGGCTTTTACATGCAGCATAGTCGTCACAGGGCCCGACCCTCTGACCCCATTTTGCAAAACGCTCTGACTAAACATTTCATTAAGGAAGATGAGCGCTGGTTGGAGTCATAAATCTGTCCAGAGGCTAGACCACCCCAAACACGCATAGTCAGTCTTTGAACAGCAAGGCAGATGGATGACATTCAACAAATCCACTAATCATCTCCAAAAAAAAAAAAAAGTTTTGTGTTGCCCCAAAGGGAAGACAGACGCTAAGTGGTTACACAGAAACACACACAACAACCGGAACGAGCAGTAATGAGCACAGCGACGACTGCTGATGTCATTTTTTTTTTTTTTGCTTTGTTTTCTCAAAGTTCCTTAAGTCGCTTTAATCACACATCCAAGATCAGATTACCCAAAATCAACTTTTTCACATTCCCCCATGAAGAGGCATGGTGAAATATCTGACCCATGAGGAGTAAATACCTTCATTTACATGAGTTGCTCTGTCTTACATCACCAACCGAGACTTATCCAAGATGGAGAGAAAAAAAAATCCCCCAAACTTTGTCTACACTGCTCTAGACTTGTACCACTTAAATCATTCATAATCCCCTCATGCATAATACACGCTGGATTTTCTCGCTTCGGCAAGAGGCAGGGTACACTCTTGCTGAAAGCTACTGATGAGGGGTGATAAGGTGATGAAAGGAGGCTTTGTGTTTTCTTCGTTCCCTGCTTCTCTTGCTCTAATTCTCTCCAATAACTCTCCTCAACCATCAAGCGCCTCCCCTCTCTATCTTGGTGGGCTATCAGCCTGCCTTTGGTAGGTTACCCACATGATCAGATAGCGTCCTTAGAAACAGACGTATGCTCCTTTTTTTTTTTGTTTATTACAATCTCTACATCTAAGTGTACTTGAAGTACAAACATTTGACAAGAACGGGCAGGTATGTGACAGACAATGCAGGCGTGTGAGACGTTTTTTTCTCAGCCTCACACTGAGACTCTGACTCACTCAAAAGCATGAACACGTACTCGTGCAAGCTCCCATTGACTCTGTAAAGCACAAACACACACGCTGACCCAGTGACTGAGGTGTGCTAGCAGTGTGGCAGATGGGGAGACCATCTGTGTTAGCTCGTGTTGTAGCCACATAGCGGTTCTGCACCGTCCCTCGTCCTGTGCTTTAAGTGCGTGGGCCCGTGTTCTGATTGGCACGTGAGGCATAGGACCATATGGTTATGGAAGTGCAAGCCATACATGTAGAGAAGCAGTTCATTTTTTTTACCAAAGTTTGAAGAGTTCCAAACTTTAGACTGTGTAGGAAATAAGTGGATTTATCCAACATGAAATCAAACATTAGTAAGTTAACCATTGTTGGTCCTTTGACATTATGGCTGCTACAAAGTAAAGTATTTGAAAGAGAGAGTGTAAAAGTGTGCTTCACATTCCTCTGGTTTGTCATGAACACATTCTGTACAGACCAAAAGGTCGCATCACTCGTTCGGAACCTTGTTTAGGTCTCGTCCACAGCGGTGTCAGCATGTCTGACCTCCAGAGGTCACAGGGGCTGACCCCTGAGTTAACTCAGCTGAGCGTTTGACCACAGAGCCCCCGGGATGCCTCAGAACGGTTACCCCATGTCAACACAAACAAGGGGAAGCCCCCCTCCTCCCTCGGGTGGTTTGACCATTGAATGTGATACATGGCCCCCAAAATACACACATACTAAACACAGCTAAACTCCCCCAAGAGACCCAGTTGGGGGGGGGAAAGTGACTATGTGCAAAAAAAGATAAAGTGCCCACAGGGAGCTGGAGGAAATGAATCCAGTCAGTAGAAGAAATAACTGGAGGGAAAGTCACTTTAACGCCTAATACTGGTGTAAACTTAGCCCACACTGAATGTTTTATGAGGACAGTTTTTACGTCTTAATGGGAACACTTCCATCCTCCTTCCATTAAGAAACTAAAGAGAGAGAAACAGAAAGGATTTACTGAAGCGTCACTGATGTGCCGCTACTTTCCAGCCAGCAGCGCTGAGTACCTGTCGTGCGGCGTCCCCCCTTCCCCCCAGGGACAAGCTCTGCTTCTTGGGGACACTGGTTATACTCTGGTGCTTTCAGTGCTCTGAAATAAACATCCTTTTTTTCCCTCTCCCTCTCCATCCTTTTCCTCTATCTGCCTCTCTGTCCTTTGTATCCCCCCCACCCCTTCAGACTTCGACTGTAGCGACCCTTTGGGAATGGAATCAGGAGAGATAACATCGGATCAAATCGTGGCCTCAACTCACTACAACCCCAGCTGGTCTCAAGAACGCTCGAGACTCAACTACTATGAAAATGCATGGACGCCAGCGGAGGATTCCAACAAAGAGTGGATACAGGTACCACACAACTTCTTCTGTCACAAAGAAAAGAAAAGATTCAGATATGACTGATCATTTCTGGTTTCAGTTATTAATAATAGGCCGAGAATATTTCCAAAAAGTAAAGTTTGGCTGTATCGAAAAAGTCACCATCTGCCTGCAGTATGTTTTTGGAGCTGAGTCACAGTCTGAGGGTGTATGAGAAGTGACTCCTGTCTGCTTGAGCACAGTAGGAGTGTTCTTTGTTTGTCCTTCAGTCCCTGTAGGTGCAAAGTCTCTATAACACTTTGATAAGACCCAACAATTTTGATGATGAATGTCCACTGTCCTCATGGAACCCCGTGTGGTTGAGTCCAGCACGCCTCACAAAAAATTCCCATGTCCACTCTCTCTCTCTATCAGTCTGTTTCTCTGCTCGCTCTCTCTCTCTCTCTCTCTCTCTCTCTCTCTCTCTCTCTCTCTCTCTATGTCTTCCTGTCCGACCTTATAACTTTCCCTTTCCTTGATAACAGTGGCCGCCTCCGGGGATGCTGGGATTTAGTCCAGGCATCCTGCCTAGCCTCACACATACACACCATCGGGCTCTGTCATATTTTTATTTCGGTCGGCTTATCTGCACAAAGTGATCATCGCCCACTGGGGGAACTTTATGTGAAAAGATTAAGGATTTAGTTCTTCCATTCCCAGATGGGGATAATTCACATATCCCAAGTCCACTCACAAACCCTCCAGTGCCGGTAACGCAGTAGCTCTGGATGCTTTTGGAGAATGTTTGATTTATTAACCGAAAGCCTCAAGGTCTTGTAAATGCCCAGACTGTTTTTCTTTTTCTGCTGTTTTTCTACAGTCTTCGCTTCAGTGCTGAAAAGTTTGGCCCCCACATATTCCTCAGGGGACGAATAATAGAACTGACCCATAGCCAAATATTTGCTCAGTGAGAGCCATACGTGAGCTTTTCCTTTATTATTGCAATGAAAATATTGTCCTCAGGGACACTGCTGCTCCTCTAGACTAATTTAATTAGTGTTTCAGAATGAATGTGTGTGCAGGTTTGTGTGCATTCTCCCATGATGGTATGTGTTGATCTGTATGTTATTGACTTTGCGGGTAAGAGGCAGGGTCTAACAGGGTTTACATTATCCTGCATGTATCTGAGTAGATCTGAGTAGATAGTACGAGCATTTGTCTCACTTAACGGGAAATCAATGAATACAGTCAGATGTCAAGTTTTTTTTAGCAGTCAGGAGAAGCTAGGTCTGATTAATATTTATGGGTTGAGTATATGCCATCAGTGTGTCTTCGTCAAGCAAAAGGATCCCTTTGCTTCATGTTCCCCATATCCAACTCAAATGGTGATTGCCAGTCTCAGTTTCTAAAGGTTATTTGTGTTTTCTGTGTTGCATAAAGGTAACTGTAGTTCAACATGCATTAAATGGTGAATGGACTTGAGCTCGTATAGCCCTAATCTTCTGACTACTCAAAGCACTTTTATAGACGTTCACAGCCATTCACGCACTGATGGCAGAGGTTGCTTTGTAAAGTGTCCATCAGTATTAACCAATCACATTCATACAAATTCACACACCATCGACTTAGCAGCGGGAGCAACTTGGGGTTAAGTGTCTTGCTCACATCGGACATGTAGCTGCAGGAGCCGGGGATTAAACCCCCCCGACCTTCCAGTTTAGAGATGACCCACTCTACCACTGGTCCACAAACATGCCTTCATCTCCAACATGACATTCTCAGATTAAGCAGTTTTAATTATACAAAGAAGCTGAATAAAGTTCAACACAGCAGCCAACGTGCATTGCGGTGGGGTAGTTCCCGATCATTGCAGGCAAAACTGCACACAATTAAAATGCAAAAAAGAAAAAGGGTAGATCATTACAAACCCGACTAAGGCTCTGCATAGATTTAACACACCAGTATAATAACCCTTTATGTGTGTGCCTTTTGTCAGCGGAAATTACAAGTGATCACAATGATTTGTTTCCACTGGAGACCGTCCCTGCCACAGTATTGATCATATTGAAGATTTGATTTAGCAGTATAATCTGACTGGTTGTGCTCTAATGGGCCTGCTGTTTTCCCAGTACTAATCAGATCAAAGCATTGAATGGCGCTCTTCTGATTTCTAATTTCAAACGCAGTGGAAGAGCTAAGTCTGTGGTTGCCACATAATTTATGTTTTCTAAGGAGTGTGATGCACTTGTGCCGAGCACTCTGAGCACGAGGCCCAATTATCACAAGTGGTATTAAAGAGGCAAATTCTTCATTTCTCTTTCATTAAGCCTGTCCGTGGTGCTGCAACAAGCTCGGGCCCCCTTGCGGCACGTACAAATCATCTCTGAGCGCCGTCAGATGCATAGTAATCAATTCATTATTTATTTCATTATCATACTCCAACTGCAGTTAGAGGCAGACACTTTTATTATTCATGACAGGCGACCTTTTGATTCCTGGGCATTTCTTCCTTTGCTCTGCTTTCCTTCTCTCTTTTTTTTTCTGCAAAACATAATCCAGATTTGTTCATCCATTTCACTTCTGCCTCATTGTGATGCATGCAGAGGAAGGAGGGCAAGATGCTAGACTGTGTGTTCTTTCTCTTGGTAATTAGATTGGTGTGCTGTGGTTCAGCATTGAGTGCTGGGTTAGCCATGCCATTAATCAGCCCTTTGGAGTATACAGAGATGGACAGATGTCCTCGGAGGGGGTCTGTGGCTTGAGGAGGGAATGAAGAAGGAGTTCTTCTTCAAAAGAAAAAAGGCCTTCATTTCATTTTCCACTTGTTCCTTTCAAATCTCTTCCCCCGGTCTTTCCCTCACTCCTCTTGAAATCCAGGTCCACAGATCTGCATCAAGGTAGAGGGAGATTTCTACATATTATCTGCCTGTGTGAGACATGGCTTCTTTGAAGGATAAGAGGATGAACAGCAGGGGTCTCTGTGGAAGGTTGCAGCAAAAATTAAATTAGGGTACCCCGCTGACTACCAAGCTTATAGCCTGATCCTTACTTTATGAGCTCAGCCTTGTTCCGATAAGCATTAAGGTCAGAAAATATGTGCATTAAGCATGTCAGAATCTATATTCTAATTTTAATAACTTAGGTTACAATTTTGATATTTGAAATCGCATCCCTGCTTACTTGTGAATGTCAGAAGATAGACTTCAAAAACAACGTTGTTTTCTGTATGAATTTCACTTTTGTAGACTCAAAAGTCACTGCTAGAATTGGAGGGGACAGTGAAACATTAGAAACAAGTCCCTGAAAGTACACCTCGGGATAAGTTGACAAGTAAAACTACACATTGCAGACAATTCCACATGAAGGAACCAGGAAAAATTGCAAAAGCAAAAAATGGAACCAATCTATATCGTAAAACCAGAAATCAAATCCATCAGGGATTTGTAAAAGCATGACACCTGTTATCTGCACGACACATTCATCTTTTAGGGAAAGGTTGATCATTTTGCCTCGCCTCGCGGCCCGAGAGTAACACTCCTTTTGGGACTATGAAAGGGGAAATTGTTTGGAGGCTGACAGAGTGGAATAGCTTTTTTCATATCGGTTTGAAAAAGGATCTGAAGGCCACTATGAGAGTCACCACAACATCTGAGAGATGCAAAAGAAGAAGCCAGACTGGATCTTTTCTGGAGCAGCTACCATTGATCACACATAAACACAACATGAATAATTTACACTGTCTTGGAGGAAACCCAACTATCAATACCTGAAAGCCTCTTTATTGAGTATCTCATAATGGAAATATACTCTACACGTTATCCTATACACTCTTTTTTTTATCCTTGTGGGCCTGAGTGGATTTTGCTCTTCATATCTATAATTTAGCTGCAATAGCTCCTGCCATTATCCTTGGTCTTCTTGCCAGGAAGCATTATCCCTGATTACTTCAGGTGTATTTATGTATTCATCAGCCTCTACATGGGTCTGATAACTTAAATAGTTTAATCACAAGAGGAGATAGTGTGAATCTTTACTCTATAGTCACGAGAGAAGGGCTTTAATCATGCTTGTCTGATAGCTAGGAGCACTAAACATGATAATCATGTCAGTATTTATTTGCACAGGATGCTTTGATCCCCAGTTTTTGATGCCAATCTTTAGATAAAGTCAACTATTTACAGAGAAGGTTGTCATGAAAGTTGAAACCTAGTCAATCCAAAGCAAAAAGCGCTGTGAAACATGGACCACTAAGCAAAGATAACAGGTTGAGTTCCACCAACCGAACCACCACTAATTGCACACTTCCTCGATGAAAACACTGTTCCTGGCCACCGTATGGTGTTTATCTTTTTCTGCAGCCCGAGTGCAGAGACTAACACTTATGCTAAACAAGCGCACTCTTCTGTATCCTGTTTTCCTTTTCATCCAAATGTGCTCGCAATTAGCCGAGGTCAGTGGGATGTAGAAATGTCCCCCCTTCATCGCTATTGTCCCTCTCCTCACTTCTGTCCCTGTTCCAGGGCTTACCGCCGTGCAGAGTGATGAGTAATTAAAATATGGACCGGTAATTAACAGCAGCTTCTCAGTTGATGAAGTCTAGAGAAAAGCAAAAAAAAAAAGCAGCGGAGGCTGGCGTGCAGCCACCAGTGAGATCATCATCATGTCATAGGAATGGAAACAATGGATGCTGTCTGCGGCTCGCTGCTCCCAGCACTCGCTCTCAATTGGAAAATCAATGAGAGGATAGAGACCCACACTCGAGTGGAGTTGCCCAAAAGTGGGACTAGAAATCGAAACGTGAAGTATGGCATGATGTAATTTAATGAAACAGTGTTGCATAAAAACCCAGAGACAAAAACTCTGCTCAGCCGTAATCAGTGTCATTTTTAGCGTCCAAGCTACAGACAGGGAAAAAGCCTCAGAGCGTTTTAGTCACCAGACATTCATCCCCGGATGTGTATCCTGCGAGTGGATCATCAAGCAGCCCCCAGACATGACACGCCTTCAGATCATCCTCCTTTTCCTCTTGATAACTGTTCCTTAGTTTCATAATCATTGCTCACAAGCTAACAGACGGCTAGTCATGTATTGCAAGCTTGGGAATGACCCTGGAGTTAATGTCTTGGCTGATTCAGAGGGAAGGAAACCTTAAAAAAGAGCAGCCTTTCATCATGCAACAACACAAATCTGGGCCAGAGCACATTCACTCACAACCCTGACAAGACAACTTTTTATTCTGTTCGCGCTGTAATTCAAGCAACACATTCCTCTTTAGTCGGGAGAGCAGATGATGTCCACATGGGGAGACATGCATAATTTAATGCCACCAAAAAGGTGACGGAGGGGCTAAAAATAAACTGTAATTCTGTCAGGTGAATATTGTGATAAATGGAAGGTCGTGCATGGAGCTCAGAGGTCCTGCAGCATTTTTAGTAATATAATTTTCATGAAAGGAGAATTAATTACACTTTTAGGTAATGGAGCTATTCCAACAAAGCTTCCGTTTCCAAAGGACTGCAGGTGAAATTGGTGGACGGATAACTGAAGGCTGGTTTAGAAATTAATCTCTATAAACAGATATCGGAAAATGAATGCAGGATCTGTATTTAAGAAGAGTTTGGGACTGGAAGCAATCTTATTTGAGTTAATTTTGTTGGATAGCGTATATCAGATTGGACAGGTTATGGTCGCGTGCAGGGGAAAAAAACATCCTTGTGGAGAGAAAATAGGAAGTCTTGAAACGCATTAACATGAAACAATTATTCATCTTTTAAAGAGATGTCGTATCAGGGCTGATAAAGAATCTGGTTTCCATTGTCTTCTTTCAACTCAAAGTCCATTCTCGTGTGTCTCATATGTTGCTAGTTAGACTTTAAACAATGACTAGCACAAGGAAAAGGAAGTGTTGGCCAGATATCGCTTCGTCATTGTTGGTATGTCTGCCGTCTACAGCTGAAGCCTGGAGTCATTGGTCATCGTCTCAAGGGGCTAAATAATTGTCAAACATGAGCAGTGTTCCAAGATTAAGAAATGCTGTATTTGGGTCTGGAAACAGATCTCTTTAGCTGCATAGAAACAAAGCTATGTGCATGTCAGCTTTTTCTCAGTACAAAGAACGTTTCATTAACATTTTGAACTTCCAAACATATTGGACTAGAAGCTTTGCATCTGTTCGATGGACCAGAGTAACTCTTCACACTATACCATCCATTGAGATCCATAAAGCATTTCCTCAGGTTGTTTCCTGGACGGGGGTCTCTGTCTCTGTTTACCATCTGCTCTTTGACTTTTGAACACAGAGGAGCGCTCCCTTCGTTCTCACCCTCGGCATTTCTCTTGTTGTTGTTTTTTTTTTTGGGGTGAGGGAAAACGAATAAACCCATTCCCCAGAGGCTTCAGTTATTCACTCAGCGGCCCGCACACACACACACACACACACACACACACACACACACACACACACACACACACACAGATGGGAAGCTCCCCCCTCCCTTTGCCAGGGAAGAAGAAGAAGAATGGATTTAAAAGAAAGTATTCTGTAAAGTTCTCCCAGAGTACAGATTGCTGCATACAACTTCTTGGCAACTCAATTATAATCCAATCAAGCAGCGAGAGATAAAGCTTTTGAGCCTTTGCTGTGTTCTCCTCCTCCTCCTCCTCTTCCTCCTCCTCCAGCCTTATAAACCACATGTCTCCTCCCTGCACCCACACAGCCATTGCAAGCCTCAAATACATATCATGTGGCCCCGCTGCACATCTGAGTCACACAGAGCTAAGACAATACACTGAGTATCGGATAGACCCAGTGATCACGCCCACAGCTGCCACTGCTGTTGAGGGATAATTGGAAAATTATCTCTTCAAACTTGTACAAACACGCATAAATACATAAATACACGGTCTGCCTGTCATTTATTCCCACAGTTACACACACACACGCCTCATTCAAATGCCTGATGTGGATTTCAGTATGTTGATCTAATTGCATGCACACCGAGCTTTAACTGGCTGATGTTACAAGCCCGAGCACGACTAATTCTTTTTCTGCCTCTCTGGTTTCATTAGTCTGTGAAACGACTGGAGCCGTGTACACTGACTGTTGTGAGGAAAGGGGGGCTTTGAGTCATCAGTTTGCTGCACAACAGGAAGGTAGCAAACACCCAAAACAGTCAAACATGCTTTGGATGATGTCGGAGCAGGAAAAAAAAACTCATGGGAAGCAAGGGCAAAGGCATGTCGGCAGGGTTATTGGGAATCGGGGACAGGAACAATAAAGGAGTACTTCACAAGCAGCCAGATCGAGTCCTGTAGCCTCCAGCTTTACAAATGTAAACTTTTTAAAAATATATGAAAGAAAATAACGAACAAGTAACGAACAATGTTCACCTTACACTGTCAACCTTCAGATGGCACTTTCCACCCTAAAAGATCATAATTGGAATATGGGTAGTTTAAGGCAATTTAAGCATTTAATAAACACAGATATGTATTTGCTAAAAACCAGTGTCAACAAATAAAAAATGCCCAGACAGAACAATTGAAGCAACAGGTTGGATATACACAGTGAACCTTATGAAGCAATAACTGAACACAGAGTTACAACATGGCTTCTAAGTCTTAAAAAGTTCTTAACTAGACATTAATGAAGGAGATCAGTCTAGTGCGGAGCTACTGAGATGTTTGATCCTGGAGCGACCTGGCTGACAAGCTTCGGTGTTAAAAGACGACCAGCAGCCTGACTACATTACGATGAAATAGTTCATTTGTTAAAGCCTCTGCGCTGACATCCAAATGGATATAGCTCATTAGATTGAGATCCATCCAAAAACACAACTTACAATGACGATGTAACACTGCGATAAAGCGGTCAAAAAAATATTTTGCCCTTTTGGGATCACAGATCTGACCTACACAGTGACTTCCTCTAATGTATACCTTTATTGTCTTTGCACATTTCACAACGATAGTTTCATTGCATATGTTACAAATAACATTCCCTGCATCCCTACAAACACAGGAAAAAAGTATGTATTGGGGGGGGGGGGGGGGGGGGGGCAGAGAGGTCAACTAAGGCTGACCAGGTCGCCGAAAACAAACCAATAAAGTCGGTGGTGCAAGGACACGCTAACACTCTGCCCACACAGCCTGCTGTCACTTTATGGAACGATTCACAGAAGTCAGAGTGATTTCTTACCCAGCCTGGCATGTTTATGTCCCAGAGCGTGTGTGTGTGTGTGTGTGTGTGTTCCTCCTGATATGAGTTAGTGTCCACCAGCATGCCAAGACTGACAGTGTCGTTCCTCCATATGTGGGCTTCAGTCCAAACACGCACTCTCATCGCAGAAACAACAGAAACAGACACAGTCTTAATTCTGTTAGATCAGCAGTCTCATAATGCAGCACATCCCCATAGATAGCAGACTGTGAGTCATAATTCACACCTTTCAGCACAGCGATTACATCACCCATTAGGCATGATTCAGGCTTTCACGGCTCGATGACGAATAGTTTATCATCTGTGAGTGATTTATTTACCCAAGATCCTCTTTGCTGTGTTTGTAAATGACAAATGTTGGTTTATGTATATAAGTCAGTTAGTGCTGTCTGGGGCTCTGGGTTGAAAAAGAGTCCCACTTGTGATCATTATCTGGACCTGTTTGTTTTCACTGCGGTGTCTGTGGTGTGGGACGGACTTTTGCTTTGCGTCCAGAGCGTCCTGGCAGCCCGTCTTCTCTCTCTGACCCGTGTAACCTCGGTCTGTTAACGCAGCCTCTGCCTCGTTCTTCTGCCTCCAACAAGCAGCCATTAATAAATCAAGCTTTGCTCATTAGGCCCTGTTATCAACCAGTGTCTGTGAAATTAATCTAGTCTGCTCACTTCTTCACTGGAGACCCCCGCGCCTCTGTCCTTCACATCTTCCAAGGCATCACCTTCAACGTCTCTTTTCCCCCTGCTAAACCTTCACTCTTCCCTTCATCTTCTCCTCTTTCTATTCCTCCTGCTTCTTCCATCATTCTGCAGATCCAATCACAGCCTAGTCTGATGCCACTTTTGGACTGAGGTTGCATATATTCTGTATCATTAAAACTTGAGTTTTTTTTGTGCCAAAACCTTTCAGAAATTCCAATGATTCTCTTTGCCACGCCATCTCTTTGGTTTTGTGTGACTTTAAAACTAGCAGACCACAAACTAATGAAAGTATGTCAGACTTTCAGCCCTTTAAACCGGGTACTGTACCACACCCAATGGCAGAGAACCCCTCTAGAAATTGCTACCCTTTAAATAAAAACATTAATTTACAAAAAAGCACTTTCCAGTTGGCCTGCTTGTTGATGGAAGTCGTACATCAGTCCGTCTCTCTTCAAACTGCCCATGTTTCACCACTTTCAGGTTCTGAAATTGTGAGTCTGAGCACCCATGAGTGTTCCCAATTAGCACCAGCACTCATTTCATTCCCAGAGGCTCCTCTTCTTCTCCATTACACCTAATGAGATCCTTTCAGAGAAAACATCCCAGGGCCAAGTCTCCCTATTAGACCTTTTTTTAGCCTTTTCAGTAAGCTACAATGCCATTGGTGCAGACTGGAAAGGAGTCAGCCTGGCCCATTTGAACACAGATGTTAAAGACCTGACTGGGTTAATATGCACATGCACAGGCCTCACTGCCATGCAACCGTGCTTTCTCTTTCATACGTTTACTCGGCGGAGAACCGTCTGAAGCTGCAGGGATTTGATTTTGTCTCTATTTGTAGACCCACAAGAAATCTGGGTCTTACTGTATAAGCCTCTTGAGCCTGTAGACAGGAACAAAAGTATTCTGTCTCAGTATTTGACTGTCTTTTTTGTTAGTCTCCATCCATCCAAATCCTTTGAGTAGCCCAGAGAGGGAGCGAGAGAGAATAGTATGGTGGAACCTCATTTATTGCTCCCATCTGTTTATGTCTTTTTTACTTCTGGAAGAGAATTTGAGGAGCAGGAATGGCCGGCGTTTTTTGTGGCATTCAGATGTTCCTTTCCTGCTCTTTGCTACGAGCCATTAAGCGTGGTGCGGTGCTGTATATAAGGTTGGCAAAGGAAGCTAGCTGGCACTGGCTGTATGGTTTTGACAAGCTGGATGTGCTCTATGGAGATTTCTGGAGGCAGATCACGCTGGCTTTGATTTTCTAAAATATGTGCATGCTTCTGCGTCTGTCTGCTCAGCCACGCATAAAGGATTTCACTGTTGTCGCTCTTTCTCACACACCCTCGCACACGCACATACCCATGATCTTCTCTGCGTCGATTCAGTAATCTACTCAAGACTCTGGTCGCCATCCATCAGAGCCGGAGCCCATCCCACGTCGACATCAAAGGCTTTGTGTCTCATCACGATCTGAAAACGCGTTCCACCAACGCCCCGGCTTCCTGCATCGCTCCTGTGTCTAAGTGGCGTCTGCACGCAACACCATTACTCCTTATTAACGTCAGCTCAGCCTGTCAGAGACGGTGTTAACGCTTGTTGAAATTAAGCACGCTACTTCATACTCAGAGGAGTTTGCATTCATTTAAAAGCCTTCAGATTCACACTTCGCCCACTCTTTTCCTCTGTTCTGGATGGAGGTATGGTAACATGAGTTGGGGAGCCTCAGCAGAGGTCAAGGAGAGACAATTTGTCATCACCAGTGGCTGAAACATTCAGAAGAAGCAACAGCTGAGCTCACCTGCAGGCTCTCAGTCTGACCTTTAGTGTGACAGTGAAGTCAGGCAAGAGAATGCAACATTAACCAAGATCCGGAGATCTTAGTCGATAGAGATCATTAGTTTAAGACATTTCACATTTTGTTGTTGGACATGTGTGGAGTTAGTTTCAAAACCATCAGATATTGGTTTAAGTTGAAGGCCTAGTAAAGCGTTATGAGTTACATTGTTAAGACATCACTAAATAACAAATAAATTCAGCACTAAATATACAGATGTCACATTTGCAGAGAGCTGTATGTTAACGCAAATGCTAACACCAAAAGCTTTGGTCATTTTTGAACTTTTCAGAACAACTAAGACTGAGATAAAACATGAATTTTAACTTAAAATGCCATCTTTTCACCAACTTCTGTCCTCCAAATTTAAGTTTGGAGACATGTATTTATCCTCAGGCTTTATCAGTTAGCTTTAGCCAGGCTTTTAGTAGCTAACATGCTAATGATATCCCTTCTGAAAAGTGTGTCTGAGATATTGTGGTCATGATGAGTTAAACAGGAGCTTTATTCTCAAAGTAGTGTCAACACAATACACTTGAACCTTACCTTGTTTGGACAATCTGCTCACTCCTTACAACCAATGAAAAACATTTTTTTTTTCTGTCCTTTGGACATGTATCTACCTTGCAGTTTTCTAAGACACACACTCACTCACTCACACACACACACACACGCACACACACACACACACACACCGAGGAGAAATTCACTTCAGATGAAATGAAACAGATGCAAAGATGGGGGATGATGTGCAGTTCCTGGATGGAGTTTAAGTTATGTAAGTTACAGATCAGTTAAAACTTGGTATAATGGGGGCGCCGGTGGTGTGGTGGTTGGTGTGCGCGCCCCATGTATGGAGGCTATAGTCCTCCAAGCGGGCGGCCCAGGTTCAAATCCGACCTGTGGCTCCTATCCTGTGGGTCTTTCCCCACTCTCTCTCTGTCCACTGTCCTATCTCTCGAATAAAGGCACAAAAAGCCTGTTTGAAGTCTATTCTTAACGCAGAGACAGAAACCAGGGTGACGTCTCAAAGACAGCGTTACAGTGTGTTGTGTCTTTTCCTGGCAGTGATGGTCATGGTTGTGAACGTTGCGACAGACACATCACTCCTTAACCATGTCTGAGACAAACCAGTTTCCCCTCTGTGCAGGATCAGCTCTTAAAGCAGCAAACACTCTTGATCACGTATACACACGACCACAGAACAGACCCCCCGCTCCGTGCCTCTCTGACCCCACAGTCTCCTTGTGAGATTATAACAGCCCTGCAGTAATGTGCTCTGCTGTTCACTTCATAAAGCCCTGCGTGTTTTAAAAGGTAGAATATTTGATTTTCAATCGGTATCTCTCTTTCCTCCTGGCCAGTTTTGATAATGTGATTGCAGAGCTCGCTCTATTCAATATTCACTTTGAGCCAATAAGCTCTTGTCTCCCCGTCTCAGGAAATTAAGTTGTCATCCTGTGTCTTTTTCATTAATGTGAATATCGTTTCATTGCTGTTTATTAAATTCCAGGTAGCAGCACGATGAGACCAAAGCCAGAGGTGAATCTAATAGTTGGTTTATATTTTTAACTCTTCATCTTGTCAGTGCATTATTAATACAGGCCATCCAACGAGAGCCTTTTCACAAAACCCGTTAATTGAACAGGCACTTTATTCCAGTGAGGTTAATTAGGATTCTCCTAAACACTCTCTGAAAGGGGAAAAAAATCGTTTCATTTTTAGAGCTACTTCTGTTTTTTTTCTCACTTGTCTCCTCTCTCTCTGTTTTTTTTTTTTTCACAGGTTGACCTCGGGTTCCTGCGGTTCATCTCAGCCATCGGTACCCAGGGCGCCATTTCCCAGGAGACCAGAAAGGTTTACTTTGTCAAGTCCTACAAAGTGGACGTCAGCTCAAACGGAGAGGACTGGATCACTTTGAAAGAAGGCTCCAAACAAAAGGTAGGAGATTTTCGCATTGCAAGCATTGGACTAATGATGACATCACCTCTGCAACTTCATTTGCACGGCAGCTTTGTATTGGCGAGAGTCTGGCAATATGATCGTATTCACAACCGATGATCAAATTGTAATACATAGTGAAGTGAGAGCAGTCATTTAGCAAACACATTTCTCCATGTGCAAAAAAATCTCAGTAAATTAGTACATTTTTTTATGCCAACATCTAACACCGTATGACTGTTGTTGTGCAACCGTTGTTGACCTAAACGAGAAAAATAATATTTTTTTGCTTGTTCAATATCAAATAAAAAATCCATACATATTGTGTAAAATTGTTATGTTACCAAAGAATATAATTTTGCTTTGATTTGAGTTATTATTATTTTTTACCGCTACTTTGCCATAGAAAAAAATTAAAAATTAAAAAATAAATTCTCTGTTAACTCCCTATACACCTTAACCACCTTTATATCTACATCCCACTATCAGAGAAGACTGGACAATAGAAAGTAGTTTATTTTGTGTCATCATGTCCAGAGACGACGTCGTCAAAGCCCCCACACGCACGTACCACACTTGAAATAGATTCCATCACAGTAAAGCCGACATCTGACTTGAATTGTGGTCTCTTCTAAAGTTGCCTTTGAGCTCAACAAAAGGGGGGAATGCCCAACTATGAGCACTCAAGTCTCCTTCTCCCAACATATAATTACACACTTTCGTCGGCATGGCAGTGATCCCACCGTCTTTGTCAGTGCGTGATATTTCCAGCACGGGCTGCGGCCCTTGTCGCCATAGGGAGGATTATTTAAGGAATGTATCTCCTGTTTTATGTCAGGCACCCTTCAAGTTGTCATAAAAGAAGCAGGCGATGACAAAAGACTTGACAAACAGGAGTTAAAGGGGATATTGATAGAAAGAAACGGGAGAGGCTGTCATGTTTGAGCAGCTGGTGGAGGAGAAAGGAAAGGAGGGATGGCATGCTTGACCGGAGCGTGACAGGCTGAGACCATCGATCGCTGATCAGCATGTCAAACAGAGCAGCTTTTTGTCCATCTGGAGGCGAACACACCCTCTGCATGTGTGTGTGTTCAAAGGGGGTCAGAGAGGCATGAGCGTCTGACAGATCTCATGTAAATAACACTACGCTTCTTTTTTTCTTGGTGTTTGAGGAGTAACAAAAAAAGTTCTGAACAGCAGCAAACCATCCAAACAAGCGTGTTTGTGCCTCAGCGTACACACGCCGCCCCGGTCTGATTATTTTATGGTCCCTCCAAAGTACACAGTCCTCTCTGTAGAGTGGGAGCATAAAGGTGCCGTGGTGATCCTGGCCTGTGTTTTTCCGCCACTCTAAAGTGCTTTTGTGCAGAGGGGCACCATTTGCTGCATGCTGAGCTTGCAGTTTGGCGTCGACGTTCAGCTCTTGGAAAAAAGGCACTTTACAGTCAGCGAGTGGAGAGTAGTCTTGGCGTGACATTTTTTAGAGAGTGGATGACTTTGTTGCAATAGTTGATGCAGTTGACAGGTATAGCTCAGGGAATGGGTCGCAGAGGTACGAATGCATCAGCCCTGTTGTGTGTTTCAGCTTTTCTCTCTATCTATCTCCTCACCGCTGGTCTCCTCTCTGCCCTATAGCTACTCAGTTAGGGAGGTCAGTAGGTCGTATGGTCACCGGTGTGATTCAATTACCCAGAATGAACTGCGATGGACTGTTGGGAGTTGTTTCCCTGGGTGGCCGTCCTCCTCGTATGGTGCTAGTAAACTGTCAACGGACCCCCGGGGGGGGGAACAGAGACATCTCTGACCTTTAAACAACACAGTGCAGTAAAACCTGTCCACCAAATCTGGAACCAGAGGACAGAAAGAAGGGCATCTTGAGCCAATCTGGTCTTGTCAGTGTTACACATACCGCCTCGGGTTTCACAGTCACAGTTCACAGCCTGTTTGTGCTGCTTCACGTGGAGAGAGAGGAAGTGTCAGGATGACGGGGGAATCTGCTCAATTAGTCTCAGATATTGAAGTTACACAGCACAGGACAGAGCTTTAAGATTGCAAATATTATATAATGATAATGTTGATGACTTTTTGAGGCCCTTTAATTATAAATCGTATACAGGTTAAAAAAAACTGTGCACCTAATGCATCACATCAAAAAAAGACAGAATAAATAAAAACAAGTCAATAAAAACTGACTTTTCTTTCTTAGGAAAATAAAACTCACTAAATAAATATAAGTTAGCTGCTTTGAATCATACCATGTCACTTGAACTTGTTAAAAATCCCTTACATACACTCCTATTTTTATTGATTTTGTCCTTTTTTTTATTAAATTGTACTAGCTTGTCTTGTGTTACTGCAACAGCTGAAACTCTCCTCTGGGGAAACAATAAAGGATGATTTCTTCTTGTCTTGTCTTGTAACTTTGACTACATAGAACTTGTATAATAAAAACAAAAAGATAATAGATTGCATGCATTGTATTGTGTGGTGGCTATAGTTTCTTTTTAAAAGCACTACAAGAGTTGGCTTCCCTGATTGGTTCTGTCTTTATGGGAAAAAGGCCCTTGCAATAAACCAGCAGCAGATAAATATTTAGAAAGGGAGTTAGGAAAGTAGCAAGGTCCTTAGCCAGTTAGGAGCTGTGTTGATAAGAAAGAGGGCCCCAGTTTGAACTCTTAATGTCATGTGACGCCGGTGCAGAGCAGCTAAGACTGGACTGATCTGCTCTCTCCTCGTGGTTCTGAACGTTATGACAAAGCAGAACAGACAAAAAGGTTATGCACTGAGATGCAAAGTGCAATCATTACTCAAGCTTAGTTTTTTGGGGGGGGGATTTTTTTACAAGTCATGTTTCATTGTTGGAAAAAAAAAAACCCTCTCGTTTTATTTTTTTATTTCCAGAATCTCATTTAACGTGATTATTTTTTCCTGCCTCGGCTCTCTCTATCTTTATTCAATGCAGTCAAGGTCTCCGAGCGCGTTCCACTCTGCATTTCAACTCCACGTGTTCAATAATTTACTTCTCTCTCTACTTCAGGTTTTCCAAGGCAACACCAACCCAACAGACGTTGTCAAGACGAAGCTGCCCAAACCCACACTGACACGTTTCGTCCGACTCCGTCCCGTTACCTGGGAAACAGGCATCGCACTGCGCTTTGAGGTGTATGGATGTAAGATATCAGGTTGGTACTGCTGCTGCATACATACATACACACACACACACACACACAGCTCTGCTTTATTTTTGTCAGCAGCTCGACAGTCGACATAAATACTAAACCGCTTAAAACGCTGTAATCAGAAGAGACCACTCATGCACATATCCCAGCGTTGATTCTGCTCTCTTCTCATTGCATCACATGTCAGTATGTTGCACCAGGGCCCTGGTTGCACAAACCACTTCCTCCTGCAAGGTGTGGGATGAAGCACTATTTCTGTAAAAATCTCCCTCTAAGGCTAAAGCAAGCTGCTGCATTATAAAGGGGAGGGGGGGGATTACCTATTTATGTTACCCCATGTTTAGATGTTCTTCATATAATATAGATGCAGCTAACAGCCGGCAGCTGGTGTGGATCTATATGGTCCCATCCCTCCCGCTGATTGGGTCTCAGCCCCCTCTTTAGCCACAGTCTGTCTTCAGAAAACAGAGATTTGGTTTTGGCAAAGCTCCTCTCATCTTTGCCTTTTTGTCAATCTTATTTTAATGAGAGGTTAGTGTGTGTGTGTGCTTGCGTGTGTGGCTTGCTTTCATATGGCTTAGCACATCTGTCTGCATCTCTATGGGTTTATGAGCATGTGTATTGAATGTTAATTAAAGCTTGTTTGTACTTGGATAAGAGAAAAGGACGAGAAAAAAAACCCCTCTATCGAGTCAGTGTTGTTCAGATTTAATCCTTATTGGCCTAAAGTTAGCATCAGGGTGAAGTTGTAGCGAGCCAAATGTGCTTCTGAGTGCCAGTGCTATGTGTGTTTGGAGGTTGTTTTTTTTCTGTTCTGCATCACAAGTGCGTGGCCGTGCATGTAATAGCAAGGCACAAGGCACTGTGGGCACAGCAGGGGTGCAGCTGTGGGCGTGTGTTACGGGCGCACGACCAGACCGCTGCACAGAGCGTAAACACATCATGGAAGATGGAAGTCACCACTGGGCCTCCGTAAGGACGTCATCACCCCTGGGTGCTCTGAAGCCAGCTCTACTGCAAAGTCGCAGGTCGAAGAGAGAGAGAGAGAGAGAGAGAGAGAGAGAGAGGTTCAGGAGGGCAGCATAAACTCAGTGACTCATTCTGTACTAAGTTTTGAATCCCTGATACCAAAACTTTTCTGGAAAAAAAAAAACTTGTGTTAAAAGAAATGTGGAGAGTTTTTTGGCGCAGCGCAACTTTTCTAGTAATGTGCTTCCATGGTAGCATCTTAAATATGTCACAAAAGATGTAATTTTTGAAAAGTAGGGTTCCTATATTTCCAAACCCCTAAATGGAGAGGCTTCAAATTGCAGTTGATGCTCTTAAGCATGCAACATCTGATGATTTCTTCAGAGGGTAGGACAATTATTTTAGCATTTAGCCCACATCATTAGCTCACATTTGAACCAAGAATCCCATGAATAGAGCATTTATGTTGCTGGGTACTCTACCAAAGAAGGTGTTAGCCCTTTGATGCTCTTGCAAAAGACTCTGTAAGGCTAAGACAGCTTACTTTTTGCAATATGTATAAAACAACAATTTTCATTTGTATTATCTTTGTGTGAGAAAATAGCTGGAGAGTGTGAAAAGCCAAGTTATTTAGGTGTTTAACACGTATATATGTCTGGAGTTGGGACGAGTAGCTTGAAATTGGGACTATCCTTGAAAACCAGCACATCTGGTCACCATAATATGGAGATTTATAAAAATATTCAAACGTACTTTTTTTAAGCCCCCACGTTCCACTTAAGAAGTCCAGACCATAGATCAGAGATGTGATTAGAGGAGTGGATCAGCAGAATGTTACAAGATGTTAATCATCCTGGTCGCGTGGCTCTTCTGATTCAAACAGCCCCTCATTAATAAACAGTTCCACCGCCCTGTTGTTTGTAAATACACCACAGTGTATAAATATCCCTGATGAACCACTGATGCTCCACCCAAACCCTAACCGTGACCACCGTAGCCACGTATCTCCATCTACACACAAGCAAGTCCACAAACACCCACACATGTTTGCTCCTCTGGGTGTGTCATTGCATGCATGCCATCTCCGGAGCTTCTGTGATCACAGCTGATGTCGATTTAGAGCTCCAGATGAACCGGGGAGTTCACCCAAGTGTCTACACTCAGATCAGAGACACACACACACATACACTTTCAATCACACTCCATATACCTTTTTTTCTCATATCTTTCCCACTTCAAAGGCCTTCGGTTTTCAGTGCCTCGACTTTGCCTCGACCAGAGGCTCGTTCGTGTGATCGCGCTCAAACAGAGCTCGCCAGAAAACTCAAGAAAGATCGTTTGAAAACCCTGAAACAGTCTGAAGGCTTTCACGCTGCCAGGGAATATTCCTTTTAGTCCATTTTTTTTAACTGCAGTCAAGGACCAAAGTTTTTTGCTGCATTAGAAAAGTAGAATATCTGAGTAGAAGTCGTTGCTCAGTTTTCCCAGATCCTGCCATGCTATTGAGTCTACCCTTGCAGAGGTACAGTTCACACTGTCCTGTAGAGACACAGAGGATGTTACAATGCCTGGATTTATCCCTCCGAGGGAGCCAGTAAATATGTTGTTGCTTACCGCGGGTCAGTGAATCAGTGTCTTGGGATTAATCGATTGAGAAAGGTTCAGAACAGACAGGGAGATTTAAAGGTACTTAGAGGGAGTCAGAGTCACACTTGTGGGGAGTCATGACATGGAGAAATTTTTGTGAGCACAGGAGTAATCTTTGCGGGTTCAAAAGAAGTGTGTGATTGGATAGCTTACTGTCCAAATTCAATGCAAGACCCTGACCCTGTAAATACTAGTCAGCTTTAGTTCTGTAAACTGGACAGCACACAAGGAGGTGGGTTAAAAACGGGTCCCTTGCTCATTACCAAAGAAGACCAGGTTGTGGTGTTGCATCCAGAAAACCCATCATGTTGAAACATCCAAATGGTTCTAAGCACTAGCAACAGGTTCTTATCCTGTTAAGCTCTAGATAGGCAGGGAGGCATCAAGAAAAAGCAGGATGAAAAAAAAGGCCTTCTTTGAAAACGTATCCAAAGATGCTAAAACCCGTAGAGAGTTATGGAAGGATAAGATCAGAGGAGTAGAACAAAAGCAGGAGAAGAAAGTTTCAAAATGCGGACAGGAAACAACAAGGTGTTAAAAGACCCAGTCCCACAGATGTTGACAGCTGTGGAGCAGAAGGTAGATGAGTGCAGCAGCAGATAAAACACAAAGAGAATCTGTTTTTTGTGTGTCAGTATATTTCAGTCTACAGAGGGAGGAGGGGGTGGATAAGGGAGATGAAAAGAAAGAGCGCTCCCAGAATGCAGGACGTGGAAGCACCGACCGAGAGGACGGTTTTAATTGGCTGCCTGGAGACAACCGCTTCAGGCAGAGGAATTAGTATGCATGAGATCTGCAGACAGAAAGAGAATAGAGGCAGAGATCACAGAAACATCACAAAGAGTTTGGGGAATTGTCCTCCTCACTTTGGCTTTCAGTATTCCTGTCGCCCCTGTATGAACCTGAATCTCCACAAACCAGGCTTGTGGCATGATAAATGATGTTGTACTCCAATCCCTTAGATATAGATCAAATCGTTTGTTGCCTATCTATCCATCATCTCTGCAGTTTTTTAATCAGTTTGAATCAAAAAGCTAAGTGCCGTTTGCTTTCCCTTTTGTCTTTCAGAGTACCCCTGCTCGGGCATGCTGGGCATGGTATCAGGTTTAATCACCGACAGCCAGATCACTGCTTCCTCACACACAGACCGGAGTTGGGTACCAGAGAACGCCCGTCTGCTGACCAGCAGGACGGGGTGGACCCTGCTGCCCCAACCCCAGCCCTTCACCAACGAGTGGCTGCAGGTGGACCTAGGTGATGAGAAACTGGTGAAGGGACTGATCATCCAGGGAGGGAAGCACCGGGAGAACAAAGTCTTTATGAAGAAGTTTCGGCTCGGCTACAGCAACAATGGATCCGACTGGAGGATGGTTTATGACACCAATGGGAACAAGCCAAAGGTGAGGACTTTGGGTCCAATTCAGTTTACCCTCATTGACTTAACCACTTGAACCAAATCCTTTAGTCTTGCAGGCTGTGGTGCAGTGCAGGATTCTACGTTTTCTTTCAGGGATCGAGCAGTTGTTGTCAACTAGCCCTTTAAACGTTCCCCTAAAAACAAAGAGTGACCAGATGCAAACTGAGGCCGCTGACGATTGAACATTCATGGTAGTCATGTCTGACTCATAGGGACGAGCATTACATATGTCTGTTTCCCTGCTCCTTTAGAAATAAACATACAATCAACAAAAAAATGCCAGATAGAAACCTGTCTATTTGCACATAAACATACAAGATCTTTAAATCTGCGAAATGTCATTACTATAGACTTCAAAAGTCCAATGAGTGGTGTACCTTTTTCTGTTTACTTTTGGACAATTTATCTTTATTTGATAAGAAAGCTTGCGAGAGATAGAAAATGTGGGGGGAGAATGGGGGATGACATGCATACAATACTATCAGGTCATTGAGTTGAACCTGCGACCAATGCAAAGTAGAATGGGCACCTACTGACTGAGATCATCCAGCTCCCCTTGTAGCCTCATCCTCATTCTCAAGTCTTACTTCCCAGTCGATGCACTACAAAAGTCATGGTAGGGCCATTGGGAGGGATTTGGGATTTGGCCTTCAGATGTAGATCCGATGCTATGAAACCCCTTAAACAATGCTTGTTTCAGTCAGTAGATCACAAATCAGAGTTATGTTTTCAGATCTGTGAACCAAACAGAGACAATAAACTCCTGCTCCTTCTTTATGTTCATGTAAAGCTCTGTCGAGGAACTGGGTCATTTATTAGTTCAATCCCTCACATAAAGTGAAAGAAAGGTTTTACCTTCGGCAAGCATGGAAAATAATGTGAACACATATCTCTAAAAATGGTTCTCTAATCCATTTGAACATTGATTCAGATTACGATGCATTTAGTTAATTTTCACCAGAGCGTTGCACCTAGCGGTAGTGAGTCATTAAGCAGTCGTTCCAAGTCAATTTCAGCAGTGCTTTGAATCACATTAGGATAAGCATCTCGAGACTCTCGGAGTACTTTTCCCACATCCCCCCCCACCCACTACTTTGTATTCTGCACGACACACCGCTCAACCCTTTCAACGGATAGCGGAAACCTCTCCAGTGAAGAAGGAGGGGTTGAAGGGAGTAAAGGGGGGAAAGCAGGTGAGGAAAGATGATGACGGGAGAGGAAAGTAGGAAGAGAAGTGACCCAAGATTTATCTACTGGTGTCATTGCACGCTAAGAAGACCAACACTTGGCTCAATGCATTCACCCACTTACACACAAAGAATGTATATATATATATATATATATATATATATGAGCACATACACTACCACACACACCTCCAGGAAGAGCTGCAGCAGCCCCGTCCCCAATTACAAGCATCCCTGACAGGGCATAAATCTGATCCAGATGGGCTGATGCTTGATTTATGAAGGGAGTACAGAGGATCCATATCCCCCCCTGTCCTAGTTAGCCGCCTCTCTCCCCTCGCCTGAGAGGTTTCCAGCCTCTAAGTTGCACCAGGCTCCTTCACATGATAACACCCGTTAATCCACTCCCATCAATCCTCTCTCTCCTTCTTTTGTTTTTCTTCTCTTGCACCCCACAATCCTCCTCCGTTCCCTCATTTCTCCCCTCACTCGAGGAGGATCTAAAGCAGAGTTGAAGGAGCCGCAAGTCGTCTTTGACAGTGGTGCGTGTCACGCTGTTTTCGCCACCGGCCACATTCCTAACTCGCCTTAGCTGTGCTTTAGATGTCAGCGAGATGAGAGAGTTCTGGTCATCCTCTGTTCTATCCCATCATTTTTTTTCCACCTACCCAGCACATCCCTCCACCCGTCTTCTGGTCTTCAGATGGCAGGAAGAAGTCTGCCTCGGGGTATCTAACTTTAGAGAGCCTAATCTGTTAAATGTCCCAAAGTGACATTATCAGCCATGTTGTACTTTTTTTTTTACTTACCTTTTCTTTTTCTTTCTCTGTGTCCCTCCTTCCACCTTCTGCCTGCTCCCCTGCACAGATCTTTGAGGGGAATAGCAACTACGACACTCCTGAACTGAGGACGGTGGAGCCCCTGCTGACACGTTTCATCAGAATATACCCAGAGAGGGCAACACCTGCTGGCATGGGCCTTCGACTTGAGCTGCTTGGCTGCGAAATTGAAGGTACCTCAGTCAGAACTTCTATTAAAATACACAAATGCGTTGTCTTTTTATTCTGGTTAAATGATCACTTTAGTCCTCTAGCAGTATGCACAAAGAAGGCAAGTAGTGATGGCATTTCTACCTGTGGTGCTGATTTCTTCACCAGTGGTAATGATGTTGGTTCCACTGGTGGTAAAGTTATTCTGCAGATTGAAACCTTTTTTTTTTTTTTCCCCTGCGCTGATGATGACATGTCCAGCTGTGCAGGGCTTTGAACTGCTGCAATAAAAATGTCTCAGTGTTGACGCTACTTTCCGAACACCATTAGTGTTTTTATATCTCTGTCCAAATGTTCCAACAATGATGATTTGGTTCATTCATTCACAGACTCTTCTAACATGTGTTCACATAAGAACAACGCTCACACTCAGGTCAACCATCAATCATCCGAGCTGATGACACGTCTGTATGTAGCGTGCTCAGTTGGGGTTATTAAAAGATGTTGCGTGTGTTGATCTCACAGCTGTCCAGCTTCTGCTCTTTATCCCTACAAGGGACAGTTGTCTTGTCTCCCGGCTACATCAAAGCTGCCCCCATAGATAGCCACTTGTAGAGGGGATCAAATGAAAGCCCACCTGGCCCAGTGGGATCATCGCAGCGTCGCCCCAATCGCACTTCTCCCTACCTCTCTGCTTGTCTTTCTTCTTTCAAAGGGCTCCACACACCTCGCTTTCTGTAAAATTACCCCTATTTTTTTCCA
This sequence comes from Labrus bergylta, assembly GCF_963930695.1. Classification (NCBI taxonomy): domain Eukaryota; kingdom Metazoa; phylum Chordata; class Actinopteri; order Labriformes; family Labridae; genus Labrus; species Labrus bergylta. Next base: position 21,017,835 of record NC_089214.1, on the reverse strand, counting down.
GCTCCCTCTTGAAGCTGATGTCAAACAGAACCAGCTCAGCAATATAAGAATGTGTTAGCGTTAGCCCTAAGTGGATTTACATATTGGATTTCAGGGAGGCCCGTTCGGTTGTAAGCCTCATAGTCTCCCAGCGGGAGCTTTAGTCAGATGATAATGCTTGTTTTCAGTGTTAATGCCAAACTCACACAGACATAAACACACAGAGCAACCGCAATCACCCTGCCAAACATGTGGTTACAGGCATGTATACACACTCACACACGCACATACACAGGTGCTTGTACTAGTGTGTACAAGCATGTGTGTGTGTGTGTAGCAGGCCATAGCAGGAGGGCTAAATCCTCATTTCTGTGAGAGGCTCCCCTGACGCAGTGCTGACCCCATCCCTGACCTTCCCCACCCTGAATCTGACAGGGGCTGATCTGACTCATATTTCATCGTGCAGAGAGAGAGAGCGAGAGCACACTGGCTCAAACACACATACTGTACACATACATCTTTCAGGCAGTTTGCCCCCTATCTGTCTATGTCTGTCTCTCTCTCTGTGCTTCTCTCCTCCTTCCTCTCCCCTTCCTGCACACTGGGGAAGCCCGCTCATTACTCAGTCATTGTAAACACATACAAATGCACACACACCGCAGCACGGCTGTGCAGCAGTGGAGCGTGGAGTGGATCTAAGGCCAAACCCACATCCAAGTACATTGGGGCCATAATGATAGGGCGCTTTGGCAGCCAGGGGCCCTGCCTGTAGCCGATCCCAATCCCTGCTTCTCCATCTTTGACTTTCAGCCGCACTTAAGAGCCGTACTTTAGCTTCAACTGTATTTATAGACCCACACCTCCACAGCATGATAAAAGGGGGAGGAGGAGGGGGGGTGCGCTGATAATGGTTCAGTCCTAGATTTAATTACAGCTTGTAACTCTGGTTAAAACATACTGAGCATACATAAATACAATCTGTGTTTTTTTGCTTTTTTCATTTTTTTTACAGAGAAATATTCTCTAAAAAGGTTTGTGTCATATTAAGATGTATTAAGGACATGAAGACCAAATCCAGTTGGTCAAAGCTCTCTCTGTCCCGGGCCTGTCATCAGTGCATAATATATGTTAAACTAGATATCTAATATATTTGTATCTTCTTTTTCTTTTCCTTACAGCTCCTACTCTCCCACCCACCACAGTAGCACCGAACACCACTCCATCGGACGAGTGTGACGACGACCAGGCGAGCTGCCACAGCGGCACAGGTGATGACTACGACGTGACAGGTGCTAACATCGCCCTCATGAGACTGCAAGCTTAACCCCCACTCCCCCATTTTGCCTTCCCTTCTGCTATGGCTCAAGCCAAATCTGCTCGGCTCTCCCAGCTCTGTCGCTCTCTGTAGCAGTTAGATTTGACACCGAAGCAAATCTGCCATCTACTGTGCACACTTGCAAGCACGTATGCATGCACCCACATGCCTGCTGGCATGAACAAAGCTCTAATTAGCTGCACCTGTAGCACCCACCTCCTTCCTCAGTCTATCTCCTCTTACCTCCACCTCTGCAAACTCAAAAGAGACGATTATTGCTAGACAGATCGATCAACGTGCACATCCACACAAGACTGCTTCTGCACCTAAACCGACAATCAGTTCTGCCTCTGCCTCTCTCTCTCTCTCTCTGTCCTTTAATCTCACACCTGCACCTATTTTTTTTCCTCGCGCCTCTTGGCCTCATTTCCCACTAACCCAGTAACCCTCTGAAGCTTCACTGCTGCCTGCACTCCCCATTAACCAGCAGTCTCCAATGATGAGCATGGCACTGTTTCAGTCACATGTTACGGAAGTATTACATAAGTGCTACATGGTGGCTATATGGTGAAAAGGCAGTTAAAGAAAATAAAGAAAAAGACAGCTGTTCTGTTAAGCTTATTTTAGATAGCATGGAGACATTCTGTTTTCTAGAAAATACACCAGTTATTATTAAACTCTTGACGTGCTAAGCTAACCCTGCTAATGTGTTGTGTTGTGATAGGTGGTACCCTTATGCCAGAGACCACTACTGCTGAGGTGGATACCATCCCAGGTGAGCAAAAGAATGAATATTTTTCTTTCCCATATACTGTATGTACTGTAAGATATCTCACTAAATGCTGAACATGCATTTTCCCATTTGATCAAATGACATGTTCAATATTTGCATGTATGCCCATATCTGGCCAAACATTCATATAAAAGGCTTTTGTTGTCTGATATTTAATAATTCATTATAGTGGAAAAACATCAATAAAATTCTCATCTGTGGAGGGGTGTAATAATGTTGTAATAATGTTCTTGTGTTTTTATGTACTTCTACCTTTGGGGCTGGACCTTCCAGCTAGTTTCTGGTTTATGTGTTGTCTCTGTGTTTGTGTTTGCATGTTCCCACATAACCCCCATTCAGTGTCAGAGACAGGTTGCTCCTTAGCTTTCCTGCTTTTAAAGGAATCATTAATGTGCAGGATCAGACGATGCAACTTTCAGCATCAAATGGAAGAATGTTGAAGCAGAGTAAATATTCAACATTTTTGTGAATTAATTTCCATAGTTTTATCAAAGCTGCGTACTTCCACTAATGATTGCCAGCTTAAGGCAGCTTCTCCTCTGATGTGTGTCTGTTATTAAAGCTGATGATATGGCCCTGAGAGGCTCCCTCTGACAGGGTGAGGGAGGTTGTGTGATGCAGGGCTGGCTGATGATTAGCACTGGTGCTCTGTTGCTGCCTCCTCAGCATAATCACTAATCACTGGGCCGACACAGACACAACGCTAAGCACACACACTCACACAAAACACACAACACAAAAACAAAGAAGCAAAATGCAAATGACCACAGGAAATGAGGTGTGCTTTGGGGTCACACACTCACACACACACACACACACACACACACACAGGCACATAGTGCTGTCTCCTCCAGCAGGTTGATGAGGCAGCAGCCAGCTGAGAGGCTCTGCCCCAGACTGACCTTGGCTAATGGGCCATAGGCTCCACCCAACCCCCTTCACTCCATCAGCTGGCTCTGTGGTCTGTCTGCAGTCTGCAGGGGCTCTAGCTATTATAGTAAATGAGAGCTGAGGTGCAGGTGTGTGTTTGCATATCTGTGTGTGTGTGAACATAACTAATCATTTGTGGGTAAACACTTCTCCATCTGACTTCTCATTTCAAGAGCCTCAAACTATGCGTCCTTATCAGCTCTGTGTATTTGTAGGAGGTAATGTTTGAATGTTTGCACTCTGTGCACTCTAATCTCAAAAGGCGTTGTTTTCCATGTTCATTCGGAGAAAAAAAAAGTCAGAATTTCTTTTCATCAAATGGCCATGTGAGTCATGGCTGCTCATCTCATCCAGAACTGGTTGGTAGCCTCAGTCAAAAGTCTCCAAAGAATGGAAAAATAAAAACCCAAAGCCTTTTAATTGGAAATGGGATGTCTCGACGAGGCTTGGCGTCTGAAATGTGGTTCCACATGGGAATTCCATCCTTTGTGTTTAATGGGAACATAGAGCCTCTGCTTGCAGTAGCTAGTTAAAATCTTCCCATTATTAAAGGGAATATTGGCTCAGGCGTTTGGAGGGCTGCCTTGTTGTATCTCTAAAGGCATCTCATGCCTTCAGAGTTTAAGGCCATGGCTAACATCCCAAACATCTCGCTCCCTTGTGTTCCTTGGTAGTCTTCCTTTATCCAATTTAAAAAAAACACTGAAGCCTGAGCTCCCACACGTTGTCATGCTTCTACTAAGGCGTGGCGTGTGTCCATGGGGGATCGGAATGGGGGCCCCGGCACTGTTACCATAGCTTTCTTCAAAACCTCAAGTCTCTGCTCTCATTAAAATCCTGAGTTCTCTGTAGGTTGCTATGAGCATTGCTTTTTTTCAACAGGCACCGTGTCTAGATTCCATCTCCCTCTTCCCCTGTCCCCCTCTTTGTGCTTTGCCAGTCCTTACTGTCATTCCATACATCTTTATTTACCCTGTGATGTTCATTAAAAGAGATCATTCCTGCTGCAAAGAAATAAGGTCTACTTGAGGTCATCATGTTCGAGACATAACTCGCTTTCTGTCTCAGTCTGTTGCTTCCTCCTGAGTTTGCTGTTTTTTTTATCTCTGTCAGCTGTGGGTCTCAACATCCCATAGTTCTTTGCTGCCCTCTAGTGCCTGGTTCTAATTAGAATGAGTGGTTGAAGCCCCAAAGTGTAGCCTGCAGTCATTTCATGATCGGCCCGAGGGTCATTGTTCAGATTAAAGCCCAGAGAGCTCTTGGCAATTTCTCCTTTTTGTAATAAGAAGAATGATGAAATGTAATATCTTGACCTTTTTTTTTATTACTTTGCAGCTTTTCTGTGGTTTGCCTGTGACTTTGGCTGGGCAAATGATCCGTCGTTCTGCAGCTGGACATCAGAGGACACCGGCTCCAGGTGGCAGATCCAGTCCAGTGGTACCCCGACACTCAACACTGGACCAAACATGGACCACACAGGTAAGGACACTATTGGGAATTGCACAACTGAGCCAGACCAAAGCTAAAAGACTAAATCCTGTCCACTTTAGAGTTTGGCAGTTTTTCGTCTGTTAGCCTGTTAGTTAAAAGATGTTTTTCCCTACAGGTGGATCAGGGAACTTCATCTACACCCTTGCGACTGGCCCACAAGAGACAGAGGTGGCTCGCCTGGTCAGCCCCGTGGTCGGCTCCCCAGACTCAGACTTGTGTGTGTCCTTCTGGTACCACATGTTCGGCTCACACATTGGCACTCTGCATATCAAGCAGCGCAAACAGACAGTCGACGGTCCGGCTGACATCCTGCTGTGGACTGTAAGTGGTCACCAAGGAAACCGCTGGAGGGAGGGTCGTGTCCTTGTGCCGCGTACCAACAAACCCTATCAGGTAACTTGGTCCACCTTTCACTATGTGACCCCTTTAAGCATTGATCTTTGTATCTGTGGTCCATCCATTGTGGTATTAAAGAAAAGGTTGCCTAAAAGTCAAGCTGTGCTTTATTTTTTTTCAAGGTGGTGATCGAAGGTCTGGTGGATGGAAAGAGCTGGGGAGACATTGCTGTGGATGACATTAAGGTTCTCAATGGACTCAGCATGGCAGACTGTAAAGGTGAGGCTGCATTCACATCTCGGTGATAAATACAATCAAGTAGTTTGTGAATGCTGCACATTTTTCTTGCGGGGTTGGATATAACTAGAATTTTCTGTTCGAACAGACCCTGATGTGCCCACAGAGCCGATGCTACCAGAGGATCGCATCAATGAAATCCGTAAGTCATTTTATATGGTGCGTTTATTTAGCAACATACCTATTTAGTAACTATCGACTTTGACCATGGCCCAATGGCCTGTGACCACCAAATGTTATTCTGTGGCCACCAAATGTTACTCTGTGGCTACGAAATGTTACTCTGTGGCCACCAAATGTTACTCTGACCACCAAATGTTACTCTGACCACCAAATGTTACTCTGTGGCCACCAAATGTTACTCTGTGGCCACTGTGACCACCAAATGTTACTCTGTGGCCACCAAATGTTACATATAGGTGGCCCGGCTTTATCCACCAATTTTACTGCTACACTTCAAGGCTTCCTCATCTCACTCACCTCATCTGCTTTTGTCTCCAGTTGAGGAGATCACTGAGTATCCAGACTTCGTGGAGACCAACCAGATCAGCGGAGCAGGCAACATGCTGAAGACGCTCGACCCCATCCTCATTACCATCATCGCCATGTCGGCCCTCGGGGTCTTCCTCGGGGCCATCTGCGGCGTGGTCTTGTACTGCGCCTGCTCACACGGAGGCATGTCGGACAGGAACTTGTCGGCCCTTGAGAACTATAACTTTGAACTGGTGGATGGGGTTAAGTTAAAGAAGGACAAACTCAATGTACAGAGCTCATACTCAGAGGCGTGAGCGGAGGACTGAGAGCATCGTGTGACTGTGTGACGTGCAGAGCTCGCAGAGCGTGCACCAGACTGGCTGTAGGCACATCCTCCTCAGCGAGTGGGCAGGCTCAAAGGACTGCCAACCACCCTCAACTCACAGGATGAGGGACAGGTTCAGGAACCAATGGGAGGTTTGGACTGACCCATGCTTTTCTCAGGAGCTGCAGTAAAAAGAACCTACCAGTAGGGGACACTGTGTACAAATAAACTACAGGAAAAAAAAATATGTACAGATGATTCAGATGATATTTTAATTTTCTATTTTGATTTTCATTCATTTTTACAATCGGATGCTGGTGTTGAGACCAATTTATTAATGATGTTTAAAGTATTTATCATTTCTGGGAAAGAAATCTCCTTTTTTTAATTATTATAATCAGTTCATGAAGGTTGTTTATTTTCGACTTTAGAAAGAGACGTATCAAAATCTTAAATGAACCATATCCGGCAAAACTGTAGATTTGCCCCCATGGTGTGGCATACAGGGTGTGCCCATAACCCATGTACCCTTTCCCCTTTGACCTCTGTCATTCTAAAGTGAGGGTCCCATTCATGGCAATGTATGGTTCTGACAGTGCCTTTAGTACATTTCTGTTCTGATCCGGGTGTTTTTTACTGTACATGGCTTAAGTAATGACAGGAAACAGGGGCACATTATCTTATAAATATATCTGCAAAATCAGGATTAACAATCTACCAGAGCGCTTTGTTTTGTTTGTTGTTGTTGTTTTTCTGTCCAAAAAAACCACACACTGTAAATAAGTTTTAATATATTTTATTGCCCTTTTTAAAGAAAGTAAAAAGGAAAAAAGCTGCAGTATCCCTTTTTTTCATGGGTTTGTGTGTGTGTGTGTAAATACAATCTCCTGACTGTTTTCCTTGGAAGGTGCAGTGTTACGCTTTTTCATTTTTTACATTTCTTGCTAAGACGAGTAAGCTTTTTGTAAGAACTACAGCGATTTTCAATGTGCATTCAAGCCACCTGTCATGCAAACGCCAACTTCACAAAAAACCCTCAAATGATTATAAAGGTCACACACACAAAAAAACAAAAAAAAACAGATGACATGACGATCTCCTTCAACACATTTCTCACTTCTTCATCTGCTGTGCATTCACCTGATTATTGTCATATAGCTTCAAACATGCTCATGTCAAAGGCAGAGAAGGTGGTAACACACAGAAAAATGTCTGCCAGCATACCAAAAAAAAAAAAAAAAGAACAATCACCACTGCTTTGCTTTAGCTCGGCTAGCTCGTCACCTCCTCACGTCACTGTGGATTGTTCACCGCAGAAGTGCTCTCTGGACAATGCAGCTTGAATGCACTTTGTTACTGATCCCCTCATTAAAGAGATGAGGGTTAGACACTCTAACTGAAGAATGGTGCTATCATTTCTTTAACCAGACACATTTGTCTCTTTAAAAAAAGAAAAAAAAAGCCCAGTTTGTATTGTTCACATGCTGTATTGTAGCTTAAGGCCTCATGGAGGCCCGCAAAGAGTTTTTACGTGTTTCACGTGTAGCAGCCATAACGTTGTGATGTCAGAGCTGATGTCATTCGGACGGGACACTGGTACAGCGAGGGATTTCGAGGGGCGTCACCTGAATCAGGTCACCTGGCCTCCCCTCCGCGGCGGCTTTACCAAAGGATGGTCGCCCCCTACTGGTTCACTGGGGGTTATCACCAACACTCAAAAACAAGACAAATGACGGTTTACCCATGATCCTTCACTCAGAAAAGAACTGAATACGCTTCTCCCCAAAGAGGGAGTGGACGATAAGATACTTTTAGAGAGGAGTAATGTGTGTCACAGTGTGTGTTTTTTTAATCTCTTTATAAGCTTAAAAGAAGTGCAGATGTCACTTCAATGTGAACTCTTCAAATCCCTGTTGAGACTGTGTTTGCAGGAGGATGAATCGGACAATCCCGCAGTCAACTCTCCACTACAAAGGGAAGAACTCTGTGTGAACTCCATGTGAGACTGACAGTATCAGGACACAAGAACTCAGAACTCACAGGACAGGATCTCAGAGGTTCCCCCCCCCCTCCCGCTCCACAATCAAACAAATCAAAAAACTGGATCCTGGGAAAGGATGGCGTCGTTTCTTAACATCTGTGTTGCTTTGTTATGTCGTGCCGTGGTGAACACATCCTCAGCTTTGTTCGTTTCAGATTCGACCTCCCGCTCCCCCCCACCCCTCGACCTCTGCGGCGCACCGTCCGCTGTATAGAGGACTGTAGCTCCAGCGACGTCTGCTAACACTTAGAGAGAAAAAGGATACTGTAGCGTGGACTCAAGAGAAACAATGTTGCACTGATAAATATATTTAAGAGGTTTATGTGTTTATAGCATTCATTTGCAAAAAAAAAACAGAAGAAAGTCAAAAACACAAAAAACAAGTGTTCATTTCTTTCATCTTTTTTTTATATCTATATATATAGTTTCAGATTATGTGATATAATTCTGAAATGTAAAATACTGAGATGTTTTCATTATTGAAAAATGCAAATAGATTTTCCAACAGTAATTCCCCCCACACACACACACATTTACATGGCATACTGACGCTTCGTTTTGTACTGTCACTCCAATTTTGTGCAGATTTCGTTCTGTTTTTTTTTCTGTTTTTTTTACAAAGAACAAGAAAATAAGACTTTTATTTTCAATACTGCTTCTGTAATTTGCTGTTGTAGAAAAAAAAAGAATAAACAGCAAAGCCTTAAAAAGAAAAAAGGGAATATTTGTGTTGTGATCCGGAATCCAAAACCTGTTTTTCTTTTTCTCTTTCTTTACTTTTTCATCCCGCCCCCTGTCAGATCCTCGTCACAGCCGTGCTGTAAAGGTTCACCAGCAGCCTCTCAATCAGCTCTCAGAAGCAGCGTCTGTTTTTGTCCCTCAGAGTCATGTGAAAGATAAAACTGCTACAGCGAGACGGTGATGTAAACGAGAACGTTTTGTCTAGACTTTGTTTTACAGACTTTCACTTTCCAAAGATTCAAATAAAAGGCATCTTCATATGAAAGCAGTCAATTGTTTATTTGTAATTACTAGTCTTTGTTTGGTGACTGTAACAGCAGAGAAAAGGCGAAAGATTAACTCTGGTAACATGTCAATAAATGGTGAATATTTAGGGCCGGACTTTAGAGCAGGTCAGAGATGTAAACACGCTTAAAACACATGAAATGAAATTAAGATATTAACTTAACAAACCTGCTCCTTCAATCATCTTACAAGCTGACTTATACTGAACCATTCAACTGCACCCTGTTAGTCTCACCTCTTCAACCCATCCTCCTTCTCTTCCTCTCATCCATTCACCCTCCTTCTCTTCCTCTCATCCATTCTCCCTCATTCCCTTCCTCTCATCCATTCTCCCTCATTCCTCATCCCTTCATCTTGTTCCAGTCTCCATCCTGAGTCTCCCTCGGCCCTGCAGTCAGTCCATCCTTCCAGACCAGCGGACTGACAACATCCTCTTCCATCATAATCATTACCTTAACATACATTCATGTGTCTCATCACTCATATGATCTATCATTAAATACCTAAAAGGCATATGGTTGTGGCCCGGTCCTTACTGGTGATGGTACTGACCATTAATGAGACACTGTTGTTAGCTCAGCTGTTTGTCCAGGAGTCTATCACGATGTAGAAACAGGCGTTTGTTTACCTTCCCTCTCTTCTCTGTTGGCTTCTCTAATCTCTTTAGTTTGAGCCTCCTCTTCTCCTCCTTGATCTTTCCATCGGCCTGTGACGGAGGGCCAGCTTGAAGAATTTCTTTATAGGAAAGGAGACTTTGGTGGAGCACCAATGAGCGAGGATGCACTGGAGTCTGTTTAAAACCTTTGGTAATAAAACACATGGCTTTATAATACAAAACTACCCACTGCACCACCATGCAACCTGGTGTGGGGATGTCAACATTTATTAGATGCCTGTAGTAGCCATGACTCCTCATGACTCTTTCTAAGTGATCAACGCCAAATCCGATTACGATACGATGGCTGAGTTTACGTGCCGTTGGTTTGCCGACTATGAACGACTTATCGAGGTGTTCTTTTCCGATTATGAGATGTCCATTATGGTCTGATTTTTGGTCCGATGTAGGTCGGACTAAGATGTTTACATGCGTTTAAAAAAAAAGTCCAAACAGTGTCTGATACGATCAGAAATTCAAATATCTAGCGCCATGTAACCCTACTGACAGAGAGGAGGAATCAAGGCTGTGCAATGCAAAACATGAGATGAGGATCTTGTGTCCTTGTCCCCTTCTTGCCACATGTTGATCTCTGTGTATATAAAGACATTTGAAGAACATAATGACAGCTTTTTTTGTATATAAAGGGCTTATATTTCAAACCTGGATGCCCCTGTGAGTCCTCTCCCCTCACTCTGCTCTCCTCTACATGCATCAAAGGAGTTGAACATCTTTCAAGGTGACTCTGAGCTCCATATGTGGGTCAGAGGCAGGACGAGAGAGGGGACAAGGACTCATTAAATGGAAAGTGTTGTCTCATTTTGCACAGACTCGGGAAACAACCGAGGGGAATATACTTAGTGAGTTAGTTTAACACTTGGAAATATTTCCCGAAGACAAAAGGAAAAGAATATTAGCAATCATTTGTGATGATAAAGATCATTACACATTTGCACATCTTAGATAAGCAGCAGCGCTCAGTCCCCCCGTTATCACACACGAGCAAATTAGACTCTTAACAACATTTTCACTGCATATCCTTCACACACAATTAACCGCGAGAGATTTGTATCCCAGCAACTCCATTAGATCCTTTTTTACGTCCTCTAAAAGCTGATAATCTCACACAGCCAAACTTTACATGAATTAATGAATCAGCGGAGCACAAAGGAGACAAAGAAACGTCAGTCAGACAAGTAGCACACTTAACTATCTGAACACATCATACATTCTTATTGTCAGGGTTTGAAAGTATAAACACAATGAGAGGAATATTAGTTTGACTTATAGTCGAATAAAAGTTTATTATTTCAATTTTCAAAACTTTTATTCACTCTAAAACTTCAAATAAAAGCCTGTCCAAATTAAAGTTCCAGTCTCTTTTACTAGCCTGGTGTTGCTGTATGTTTTGACAAATGGAGGCAGTTCTCAAGTAGAGGCATCTGTTCATTGAGAGTTAGAGAACTCATCAAGCATAAATTGTATAGAAACTTTAAGTTTAACTGCACGTTTCGGCTTGGGGCTTACATGGGGGTCTCGACCCTGGTGAGGGACACAAGCCAAAACGTGTCAGTCTAATGAAGTTCATAAAGTTGATCTTCACACTACAAGTGCTGCTGGAGCTTTTTGACCCCTTTAAGCCTCTGTCACTCTTCATGCACCTTGCTAGTTGGTGAAGTTGAAGAAAATCACACTCTGCAGGTTGAGGTTAAACAACACGTCATTTTCAAGAAACTTTTTCTGCTAAATGAACAGGGGCACAGTTGCTGAAAAAAAGTATTTTTAGTGAGTCTTCAAAGTGAGTCTTCACTTTGAATGGAGAACTTTATTTTGCTTAATTAAAAGATGTGGATAGAAAATCAATATCTGATCAAGATTATCAGACAGCAGTGGAACCCAATTTATCTGTAGTTTACCTTTTCACCACTGGGTGTCTCTGTGGAGCTCTATCAGTGATATCAATGATTCTGGTTGTCCTGTTTGTTATACTTCATTTTGTAGTTGAGTATAACTGAACTAGAACTTTATTTTCCCCTCTAAGTTAAATACTTCTCAGGAAACACATAGAGATGAGTTGCAGTGGATGGGTGCTTGTGTGGCTCAGTCTTTATTTTATTTTATAATATGAAAGAGATAATCACATTCATAAGTGTAGGGATACTCACAAGGGGACCATAAACCTTTGATATCTTATCCCTAATGATATCAAATTACACTCCTAAAATGAAAGCAATTGATCCTTTTTAAATTACTTTATTGCCAGAAATGGTACAAAGCCTAGTTGGATTTCTTAATTTTAAAACAAAAGAAACAAATCATCTCACTTCATACGGGATAAAAACATCATCTTACTTACTCACAAATCATTTTCAAGCAGTCAGGGTGTGTCACTATAAATCATGTTACTTTAACTTTTAAAAGTTGAGCATTTTGCATTTTTAAGGCATTTATCCTGGTTTTCATGCAATGCCCTAAGCCAACCACAAGGGGGCACTATAAGTCGTAGAAACAATAAATGTGACTGAAACAGTGAGCATGTTCTTCAGACAAACTGCTCAGAGACTCACATACCTGAAGGTGAACAATTAAAAGTATTGATTGAAATCTACTGAATTTGGGCTGCTCTTTAAGTCACATGCATAAAAATATGTAAATATAATTCAAATAATTAAAAATCACCCAAGATATGTTATCTATACATAATAGTTTATCATAGGATCCAACACGTGCACCAACAAGCTCTCTCTCTCTCTCTCTTTCATCTCTGCAGGACTCTCAATAAAAGCAAACCTCGTATGTTGTGATCATTTTGTTAAAATAAACATGCTCAAATGTGGTCCTGATAGTTTCACATGATGGCTTAGCTCCCGTATTATTTGTAGCCTCGATTCACAAAATATTCTAGTACAGATTTAAGAGGATCAAAAAACACATCTGAGGCGTACTCGCTTTAAAAAAATTATAGAAAATTGTTTAAGTTTGCCGGCATGCCTACAATAAAATCAAACTCCCCCAATACAAATGTGATAATAATAATGCATTTATTTATTCAGCTGGTTTAAAACCAGATCTTTACGAAGGGATTTGACAGGCAGAACAAAGGCAGGAGGTCAGGAACAAAACCGAATAAGCATCAATATTCCAGCAAAACAATGAGGAGTCTTAAAACAGTGGTTCTCAACTGGTGGGTCGGGACCCTGAGGTGGATCGCGGAGCCATTTTCAGTGGGTTGCTTTTAATCATGTTTGTTTTGTTCAGTTTCAGATTTGGGTCACAATGTTTCCCTGGAGGAGTTTGTGATGATGGGTCCTGAAGCAAGACGAGTTGAGAACCACTGGTCTACAACATGCAGACTGAAGGTGATTCGACATTAAATGTAAAAGCAAAAGATCAAAAAGAATAAATACATGTGGCGACAAAAGGTAAATGTCAAGTCAAAGTAATACAACTGAAGGAGTAAAGAATAAAAGCAGTAAAACGACGCCTGGAGGAACGAGTTGTCACAAGTTGTTTAAAGATTAGAAGAGGACTCTTTTATGATGTTCATATCTTACTCCTTTGCAGAATCCCACCATGACATTTACATTTGACCTACCTAGTATTTTTCTGTGTTGAAAGGAGATAAGATTTTGTGCATGATGGTGCTAAATCTGAATCACAAACAGCGTGCAAGAACGCGCACTGGGCTCAAAATATCATCTGAGTCAGGGTGTTAAATATTCTGCTGCCCTGTTGGACATTCTTTACCTCTACATGGCCTTTATCCTCACCACCCTCACTTCCTGTGTCTGACTCATACAAGCTTTCTATCACATTCAGGAATTGGCTGTTCTCTGAAATTCTTGAGAATGATTATTTCAACATTTCGATCAGGTCGGCTGCAAGGAACTGGAGATTACATGAAATGATATGAGCCCTCCAATGACTCATTATACATCAGAATCAACTCTTTTCCAGGAACATGATGTGGATCTGTACGCCGTAGAGATTCTGTCCAGGTGATGCCCTATAAAAGTTTTCATCCCACTCAAAGGGGGGCAGGGAGGGAGATAAGGAGCTGCATTCCCTGGTAAACACCTCTCTGGAGACTAAACAGGATTCAAGGATCTTCCGGGCATGCTGGTTTCCCATATTTTTCCACTATGTCCCCGAGTGCTGAGGCATTCAGGAATAACTTTCCACTCGGTTAAAGCAAATATACATGAGCGGCTGCGTTGATTGTTGTCGTTGAAACTGATCCAAAAAAAGAAAAAACTGCTCTGCATGTTTTATTTGATGTCTAAGGCTGTGGAAAAGAAAAAAAAACATTATTTAGTTTGACTGATGAAGAGAAGAAATCATTTTAAGAGACAAAGAGAAACTAAGCATGAAATATGACAAATGAATCAGTAATGAACAATTTATGATTATATACATGCAAAGACTTCCTTTAGTGTCGCTGCACCCAAAAGGAGAGCTCAGCCGCCCTCTCTCGTTTCATACAGCATTTTTAAAGATGCATTGTCTACACAAGCATGAACTTCTGTTCATGTATATGTCATTATTTTTAACTGTGTTTATATTTGTTCTGTTTTTGAATTTTTTGAATTACTGCAGGGAAACCCTGGAAAACAGAACTCGGTCTCAGTGGGTCCTCCCTGCTAAAATAAAGGATTGAAAGATTTTTAAAAAGAATGAAAAAGTAATTTAAATTCAAGGGATATAAGGGAATAAAGCACATGAAAGGTGCTTTAATATTGTGCATTCAGTGAAGTGGCAGCACTGGACAGACAGCTGTTCTTGTTGGTCTTTATTAAATAACTGGGATAATAATAGTGAAAGATGTTAATAGAGTTACTGACTGATGTCACGTTGAGTAGACAGGATGGCAGCATCTGTATAAATACTCAATTATGTGATTGGCGGTGTCCTTTAGCAGTGACGTCAGCAGGAGGTTCAGACCGGAGCTGTATGAAGTCAGCTAAATTAACCGGAAACAACACAGGAAGAGAGAAGTACCAGCCTTCAAGATAAAAGCATTTGAACTGCAGAACAATCTTCAACTTTTGACATTAACTACAGGTTTAATTCAGAATTTATGAGTGCAGAAATAATCGACGTCTCTACATACTGAAAGGAATATTTTTTACCACCTGTTCCCTAAAACAGTGTGTTGATAAAATCTATATTACAACTAATTATCACAAATACATTCAATAACATAAATAACAATTTAAATCCTCAATGTCGTGAAATCTATAGGCCATACTTTCCACCGGAAACAAGAACAAGAACAACAAGAACAACAACAAAGAGCTATCTCATAATAATGGATTAGTAACTTAAATTGTGTTTTTTATGTTATATACAGATCATTTATTTTACAACATTAAAAAGCTGCAAAATTTAGAAACTGTCGCCTATCATTACAACTGTTTCACTAGTTTAGAATAGAAGAATAAAATAGATGTTTATTGCCATTTGCACAGGTACAGGACAGTACAGGTACATTGGAATTCTTTTCACATTATATAATTGCTCTGTTGTTTGATTTTAAGGTTAATATTGCACACTTATATTGCATATTGTATTGTTTGTCGTATTATTTTACCATAAAAAGGACATAAACAGTGGCTTTCAATCGTTTTTATATTCTGAGTAGGCTAAAAAAGTAATGTTTTAATGTTGTATTACTGTCAGGCTTGTATTTACCTGAAACTGCGAACGAGATTGGGAAAAGTGCAAACGTGTGTATTTTATTTTGAAGGTCATAACCGGATATGCTCGGTGTTGCTCTTTTTCTTCTCCTGGTGTGGTCCGGGCAGGAGGAGCGGAACTCTGCGGCTTCGTCTCCCCAGAGTTAGACAGAGAGGGGGGGAGAGAGAGAAAAGGGTCCACACTGACGCCGCGGGGATTTTAGTTTTTCCTTCTCCTGTTATCGAAACTGTCTCCACGTTTTGTCTGAATTTAAACTGTTCACGTTTTCTGTGAGGAGGGAAAGTTGCGGGGAATGAGCAGCGGAGGAGATTCACCGTGACTTGAGTCGGAGGAGAGAGAGAGAGAGAGAGAGAGAGAGAGAGCGGCTCCCGGTGCCAACAGGGCAGATAGTCTGCAGAGAGGATCATCATCATCACTGGGAGCTGGAGAGGAAGCTTCACTTCCTCTGCATGTAGCCTTGGAGAACAGCAACAAACAAGGTAATAAACTAATTCAATCTGTGGTACTTTATGTTATTTCCTGGCACCTGTAGTATCACTTAATCGACCTACAGTATATATGGTATATTTATCCATTGACGCTCACTATTTAGGTAACTTGTAAGTATTTTGATTATTAGATGTTTTGGTCTTTATAGGCTATGTGTTCGCAAAAATAACAGGACCATGCATCCTCAGGATTTCGATATCACGATGCATCCTCAATTTTCTATATTTCTCCACATGGCTACTTTTTCATCAATGCAGACTAGCAGTCAGATAAATACGAACTCCCTTTTTTTTTTTTATTGTTATGTAGAGTGCTTTACATTTCTTGACATCGTAAACCAAAATAGATTCATTATAGCTATAGGTCCAGCCACAGCGGGGAAATCTACAAGTGATGCCAGTAGTCCAGTGTCTACCATCCCACAAAATGTGAAATAAACCCATCCAGTCCTTTGTTTGTGGTCTGCATAAGTCTTACAACACAGAGAAAAATGTTCAGTTTCAAATGTGCTCTCCTTGTGATGTCACAGTGGGATTCTGGTAAAAAAAAAAAAAAAAAATCCCCTCCCCTGGTATCTCCACCCATGGACTCCACCCCCAGCCTAGAGTCAAACTTTGGAGCAGGTCTGCCATTTATATTCTCTCTACAGAGGAGTGATGTCTACCTGGAAAACTTGTTCTGCGTTCTGAGAGAGCTGGTTTATACAGGCTCACAAACCTCCTCTGGTGCTTGATTCATGTTATATTTTGACCAAAGCACAGCTCAGATGTTTCATTTAGACCACAGGGACTATTTGGAAAGGTGGATTATATGTCCTCTTTAACACCCCCAATACATACTTCAAGTTTTTAAAGTAAAGTTGTTGGGATTGAGTTGTGTGTTTTTTCTTTACTTGAAGAAGTGGTGATGAAGATGGTGTTGTTTGTGTTGTGCTCTGGTTCTTTAATAAGATCTGGTTTGGATTTAGCATGGTTGATTGTTAGTATACTTATTTTTGGTTTTGATATTCTTTCACCCATTCATCTTTTTTGCATCAGATGAATTAATCTGTCTCTCCTCTCCTCTTTTGATCTGTGTGAAAGGGCTTCAACAAGTGATCTCACATGATCTCTTTAAATCACTCAGGGATCACTTGACATGAGATGCTGACAGGCCAGAGAGAGAGAGAGAGAGAGAGAGAGAGAGAGCGAGAGAGAGAGAGAGAGAGACTACAGAACATATAAAACTGTTGAAAGCAGGAGTGATTTAAATCCTGAAGTCGTCAGTTTGCTCAAACAGGAAACAGAAGTGTGCATGTTGTGGAGGACTTGGTGCACGTTAAGGCGTACAGTAGCATCTTGACGAGCTGCTTGTTATTGCCCATGCAGTGCGTGATGGACAGGCTGCACGGCTCACATTGATTGGATCAGGCAGAGCTTTCTTCTGAAGGATAGCAGGAGGTTGAAGGCCTTAATAAAAACTGCGCTGACTCCACAGTGCAGCTGAGGGCCGTCAGTTTAATCAGGGAAATGGAGGCAGGAAGGGAGGCGAGGATGGAGGATAAGAGGGGGGTGTGACAAGGAGATATGAAAGGCAACAGGGGGTGGGAAAGGGACAGTAAGGAAGGAGGAGGAAGGAGGGGGAGGATGGCTAATTGAGGAGGAGGGTAAATGTAGGACAGTGGGAGAGATGGGAGACGGTAGTGGAGCCAGTAGCCACCAGCTGAATTGATGCGACCTCAGGCCCCCGGGGAACAGCTGCTGCTGCAGGGGCCGGGCTCCCACCTGATTTACGAGGCCGCTCACTGCACACACACACACACACACACACACACACACACATACACACACAGAGGGCCACAAGCGGGTCTTTCTGCTAAACATGTGATGTTTCACACGTGTGTGTGTGTTAGCTTCCTTGTCAAGACATAAACTCTATGTGTGAACTTGTCCTCTCTAGATGGAGGTGATGAATATGCACTGTGTGTTTTCTCTGTGTTCCTGTGGGACACAAGTGATGAATGTGCACGATTGCCCTCCACGACACATGCTTTGTGCCGAAGGGGGCAGATCTCGGTCCCAGACACGTAAAAAAGCGGTGCAAAGGATTGCCTGCTCCCGCCATTTGACTCCAGCACATAGACACACAGACACATGCACACACACACACACACTTTGGCTGTGTGTTGAAGCAGGTCTGCGACTGATGCTCCCTGAAGAGCAGTTATCTGTGATTTGTTAGGCGCTCAGTCACATGCTGGCTCAACGTGGAGTATTTTCCTGCATTCTGAAGATTTTTCAACCCATATGGTTATCCAAAGTTATCAGTGCGATAAAACAGCAAACGTCAGAGTGGGGTAGACAATATCTTCACAGTGGATCAGGATAAAAAATACCTTTAATACGGTGAAAAACTTTTTCCTAATTTTCCTAGAAATGGATAGATCAAAAAGCCAGCCGACAACAAGCCTAGCTCCTGGAAATAAGCAAAGAAAGAAGCTCGGCTTGCAGACATCTCAGACTTCCTGTTTCTGTAAAAGTGAAAAAGGAACACGAGAGACCACTGCAAATTATCTTCTGTTATCCACATATTGGAGGGAAATTTGACAGACATTGCAGCAGCCTGTTCCCCAGACATCCTGTATCTGCACAAGTGGAGAGACAATGACATTTAAAAGATCCCATATTATTTTCACCTTTCATGTTGTCAGTCTGTTTAACCTGTAGAGTTAAAAAATAAAACTCTTCACCTTGCCCACTTTCTTCTGATTGGCCGGCTGTCTTGAAGCCTTCTGGAGTGGCAGAACGCTGCAGGGCTGCCAGGGGAGGACTGCTCTCCAGTACTGGGAGAAGAGAGTCCATGTAAGAGGTTTCAATGGCTTATGTAGAGGTTTGATTTTTTCATGATTCTGGTGGTTTTAGTTTTCATTTGAACCAATTGAACCAGAAGACAGCAGCCTTTAAAATGTGATGCACAGCTTCACACCATGTCATAATGAACCCTGTGGATTCTTCAGGCTTCCTTTCATATTACAATACTCTTTAACATGGCTGCATTATCATACATTCTTCCGCTGATATGTATAAAAATCGGACTAACAGCAGGAACTAAATGCTGGGATCATATTTTTTGCTGTATTACTCAGACTTTCCTTTTGCAATTTTGAGTAACATTACAATTTCTTCCACTTAAGGCTTTCCTCCCATTCTTCTGAAACCCTTTCTTTTCTTTTTGTATATAGTTTTTTTGTTTCTGAAGCTAGATTGTGGTTTGGGCCTGACTCCTGGTTTTGGTTTGTGACCTCCAGCCAAAACTTTGCCTCTTCTCTCTCCGCTCTTCGTGGGCCCTTTTTTTTTTGGGTGGCCTCCTGCTTCTAAAAACAGAACCTGAAGCACCGGTGAGGAATGGCGCGGTTAAAGCTGACCTCGAGGTCTTGCTGGGGGAAAAGAGGCCAAACATGTCGTGTTGGTAGTAAATAGTAGAAGAGCTTTGCAGGGATCTGTCGTACTGTGTTTATTATTGTGACGGTGAGAAGCTGAGTGTCTGAATAAATCCTTGTTTATGCCTCTCACAGAACACAGAGCACAGAATGGATTGGTCTCCAGGATGTAAGAGAGTCTGTGTTTGGAAATGTTGTTTTACTCTCTGACATGCACACCTGTTTCTCTTTGCACAACACTTACAGCAACAGAGATGCCTCTTATCAAATAAAAGGTGCTTGTACTTAAGTGGGACTCAAACCTCATCATTTTGTCCGTGCAGATGAGCGATCATCAAACACACTTTTTAAATGTTGCTCTGTGGATTTGTGCTGTAAATACCTCTCCACAATTCTCAACAAAGATTTGAGCTGGGGGGGCGCTGGATAGCCTAGCGGTTCTGTCGAGCGCCCCATGTACAGAGGCTATAGTCCTCATCGCAGCGACCGTGGGGTTCAAATCCGGCCTCAGCCCTCTGCTGCACGTCATCCCCCCACTTTCTCCTCCCAACATTTCCTGTCCCTCTCTTCACTCTTCGCTTTTCTAAATACTCAAAGACGCTGAACAAAGAATAACAACACCAGGACAGACCAAGAAGTTTGTGATAATCCATCGATCGTTTATGAATGTCCTGTTGTTGTCATGGCGTCGATCAGTCAGCGAGCATCAATCACTTCCCATGTGTTTCCCCTCAGTGACCTGTAACATATAGAGCCCATACAATGCAAACACTGTTCTCTGTGTCCGTGTGAATGAGGTCTGTTGGACGCTGACGTCTCATGTGGTGTTAACGTGAATCACCAGCAGTCCCCCCCCCCCCCCCCCCCCAGTTTAAAGACAGAAAGACATTATAGCACTTGTTTGGAATTTCCCATATTTTCAGATGTGCATATCTGATGTCGCTTCATAATAGTGTGTCATTGTTCTGGCTGCACTAGCACTGTTATTAAGTTTGAATGAAGGTGACCTAAATCAAGTAATTGAATAAAGCATTTCAAAGTGCCTTCACTTTGACTGGAAGTCATGTCAGCTGCTTTTAACAGTGATTCATATGCTGTCATTTTCTGCAGAAACAAGTAGAAGTATCTTAGAGTGAGGCGGATGAACAGGCGCATGTCAGGAGAGTGATACCACACTTTAATGTTAATACAAGAACAGCTTAATCCACTCATTTATATTCAACAGCAGTGCTACAGTTCAGGGATATCAAGCTTGAGAGCTGCAGAGCAGAAAAGGTTTTTTTTTTTTTTTTTTTTTTAAGAAGAACGAGTCTCTGTTGCTCTGATGAAGTGGTCCAGCAGAGCTCAAACACAGTACGAGAACATGATGTTCAGTCAGAGGCCCCCTCAGAACACCCCGGGAATGAAACATGGCAGATATTCCCGTGCTGCTCCCAGGAGGAAATGCACGTTACTCTGGAGTGCTCACTGTTTCAGCTCTGCAGTTTTCACTCTCCGTCCATGCGGTGGCAGCGGAAGTGGAGGCCCTCCGGTTAAAGTGTCAGGTCTGCAGCCTAATGAAAGACACCTGAGGGTCATTAATGTGCCACTTTTCAAGGATTAGGGCCTCAGCAGAGAGACGGAGGAGGTGTCCACAGCTGGCCCACCGCTGGGTGAAAATTGGATTAAGATCAAACTTTTGACATTTCTGTCTGTGTAGTGAAAAACAGCACCGTCTGGGACTTAATGCCAAAGTTTCAACACAGTCGCTGTGAGTTTTGAGCTTCTGTTTGACACCCTATAGTTTCTCCTCTGCTCGACTCTCCTCACATACAAATCAACAGACTGGTTTTGTGTCTTCACGTGGCTTACATTAAGAGTTTGGAGTTAAGAATAGACAACTATTCAATTGTATTCCATTAAATATAAAAATAGACAGAAAAGTCAGCACACAAATGTCTTTTAAGTTTCCTTTATCCGGGTGAGAAATAGCAAAACAACAACGGACTCGTTTCAGCACTCAGCCTTCATCAGCATTCAACCTTAAAGGATATTTGTGTGATGACTTTCCTGTCTCTTTTCAGTCTTGTTGCGCTCATGCACCTGGAATCATGTGCTCCTTTTTTGCTGTTTTTAATTCCATGAAATATGACATGGATTGCATTACCCTCTAGTAGATTTGAGATCAACTTATTGATCCATTAACTTTCTTCTAGACTTATCAACAGGTGAAATGTTTTGTTTGTTTTTAACCAAATGACTGCAAAACTAGATGTATAAATAAACATGTTTACAGCCTTGTACTAAAAACAAATAGGTCTTTTATAAACGGCTCAGTTTTTTTCTTTTGAAAACGATACGTGTTATTCATAGTTATACGTGCAGCTGACCTGATTGACAGGTGGGCGCATTGTAACGTTTTTTCCGGAGGCTTAAAACCCGCCTCAGCTCCAGCTCTCAGTCTCTCGTTAGGTTGACTGAAAGTTAGACTGAGACAGCATTTCCAACATGGTGTCTGCTGCCGATGAGCCTCCAGAGTCGCCTGCAGTAACAGATGTCTGACGTCACTCAGGCTTCAAACATTAATATTTACAGTCTGTGGTCAAAACATGGAGACTTATTTTTGGACATATAGTTTGTTTCCCAGTAGCTGCAGCTCCTGTTTCATCTGGTACACTTGCGATCTTTGTATTTGTCTCTATATCTCTACAGACTGTTGAATAATCATCACCATGCTGTAAATATTAGTCTGAGGCTGCAGGATGATGTCATGTCTCTAAATTACCCTCTGACTGTCTCCACAGTGGAGTTGCAGATGATCCCAGAGAATTTATATCCGACATTTGTTTAATCATTCTCAGCAGGGTCGTTAGTTTTGTCTCAGGCATTGTTTGAGCCAGTTTTAAGGCTTGTTTACCTTTTTCCCACTGTGTATTTTACATTGATGGCCTGGTTTAGGTTAAAGAATCGGACACACTTGCTTCACAAAGACAATACGCTGCCGTTTTGGCAGCTCGCTGCATTCTCAATCCTCTGTAACAAGATGGTCTGGTCCACTCTCTCTGTGTCTCGTTTCTCTCTTTCTTTCTCTTCCTCTTACAACTCAATGCCAAATATGTCGTCTTTGGCTTCAATAGGGAGCTGCGTCTGGTTTCCAGGCACTATGATGCAGGCTTCCTGTGTGATCCAGTTGAGCTTCCTGTGTTTCAGAACAGGAAGGGCCGACTCAGCAAACACGGGGAGTTTGGGGAGGCTTATTGTACAGCAGATCCCAGCTTCACAGGCTGAGCTCTGAGCTCACAATGTCACAGCCAGGCAACCCCACAAGATCCTCTCAAACTAGCCTGTTAGCATGTTAGCATGGTGGTTGGCAGTGCAAACTAGCTGCTCTACTTTGCTCAATATCTGCTGTAATATACAAGATGAAATAGATAACTCCCTCACAATGTCTCTTTACTCTAGCAAAGCTTTCATACTGCTAAGTTTTTGTCTTAAACTTTGAAAAATGCAACAGTGAGACAACAGTGAAGCTAGATTTTACAAGTGGAACATTTTTCCTGGCACATAATGCTAAAATATCTCCATTTAAATTAACACTAAAGTGAGTTGTAGGATTTTCCATATTCTCAATCGGGTTGAGGAAATGTTTTTGTGTCTTGTTTGATTCAGGTCAACTTTTGGAGTGATTGCAGAGGCCAGGTGTGGAGGTCAGGAGTCACAAATAACTTGTTAGCGCTGCACAGCTATTTCCAACACAGAGATGGAGCCGTGAATAGTGATACTGACTTGGCACGCCTCCAAATGCTGTGGTTTTTGCCTCAATTGTTGCTGCTGTTGCAGGACATGTTGTAATGTGATTGGACTAGTGTTCAATATAAAACATGTTAGATGCTATAAAGAAAATAAAACTGTTTAGGTGATATTGATTCTCTCTGACTGGAAAAGAAAAGAAAATCTTTTCCAGAAGCAGGATCCACTCCTGGGTATCTTTGGCCTCCCACTTACTCAAGGGGAATGTTGGCACAGCGTGTGTGGTTGGCTGAGTGTTTTGTATGAAAAGCAGAACTTTCAAGACCTGCAATAAGCCATATGTTAAGCGACTCATAAAGACAGCATTTAAACTATCGCTACTACACCCATTATTCTGTTAAATCAGCATGGTGGATAATTATGGACCCCAACTTTAGCAAAACATTTCAGGATTTATTTACCCTTAAACTTGGGCCCTCTTCAGACTGTGCCCTGACTAATGATGACTAATGCCCCGACTATGATGTCGGCCGTCATCATGTCTTTGTACATTCATATTGATACCGCTGTTGGTGTCCCAGTCTGTGAAGGCACTAGGCCTGGGCGATATGACAAAAAATGTTATCACGATAAAAAATTTAATATCAGTCGATATCGATAATTATCACGATAATTTTCAATAATTATTTATTTCAAATTTAAAAGCTAATTTTTGCTCCTGAGTGAAAGTTTAAGAAACCAGATTGTTAATTATGGTATAATTATTCTTTATTGTAATAACGTGACGAATAATAATTAAACAAACATTTCATCATTATAAGCTCAGAGCACGCAGCTGGAAAATGCTGATATGACAGTTTGTTGCTGGGGAGTCACACTTACCCCGCTGGGGTCCACACCATGCATAGACTGTTTATATTATTTTCAATACGGTCCACACTAACACTCGTTTATGACATTTGGACATTTATTTCCTTCGGCGTGTTCTAATGGGTCATATTGTTTCCAATGGGGGAACGGGTTCGTGGTGTCGCGTTTTAGCTGCACTTTGGCACAGTTAACAGAGAACTTTACTCTGTTTTTTGTTGGACTGCAAAGAGCCAGAATGTCTCTAAACTCCGGGAGTTAAGCGGCTTTTCTTGTCGTCTTGTCGAGGATAATTTCTCCTGTTTTGAGCCAGTAGGTTCAGCGTTTTCTTCAGAGTAGCTAGCGCTAATTTCGGCTGTTTCCTTTCCGCTCCTGAAGTCTGTAAGCCCGTCTACCCATATCCCTGCAACATGATTGGCTGTTCGTAATCTTTTTCTTCTTTTCTTTTATGTCGGGTGGCAACTAGCGTTCAAGGCGCATTAGCGCCCCCCTGTTTCCCTGTTTTTGGATGGTGTAATTACAGGTTGAAATCTATCAAAATGTTATGGAACATTTTTAATATTTATATTGACAAAAATTATATGCCAATAATTATCGTTATTGTTTTATCGCCCAGGCATAGGCACACTGCTTTTCGGCGTTGCAAAAGCACGGCACAGCGGAAGCACCACATACACACAAAGTCAGACATGCACACACACACAGCGCTGCACTTCCCCTGCTGTCTCAGCTGATCCCGTCTCACCCCTGTAACGCCTCTCTTACTGACTCCAAAGACGTTAGGGGATCACTTTGTCCCCCCACTACACCTCTGCTACATTCAGATTGAAGGTAAAACGTCACAGTGGGGTGTAAATATTTCTGAATACAGGGCTTTAGATTCACTCAGACTCCACATTCACATTCAGTACATATTTCACCTACCTTTTTACTACAAAGGTGGCATTGCACTATTTCAACATTTTGAATGATTCCACCAGTGTTAAAGGAGGCAAACATTAACTACGGCCCTTTTTAGGCAGCCAGATCAGGGCGGGACTCTAACACCTCTTTTAGAGCAGGCTGTATGTGTAAAAGGTAGTTGTACAACATGTTGTACTACAATATTGTCTGGAGCGTTGTTATGGCTCTGTGGAGGAACCTCTGCATACATACAACACAGTCTTTGTGCTACAGCATCAAAAGAAAAGTCTGGTATATTTCAGCATGCATGTATTCCATCTCTTCAGTATGTGCCTTTAAATAGTCTTCAAAATGACTTTGCCCAAGCTAGAAATATTTGACAAAATGCTAAAGGTTAGCTTTTTCAGACTTTTAAAGACCGTTTTAATCATTCCAGTCCCCTAAATCATTGAAGGTTTTTATTTTTATTTTTATGGGGAAACATGATGGTAGAAACTCTTGAAACATCTGTGAATACATGACTTACGTGTACAATAAATGTCTGACAAACTGAATCTCATAGTCTTTGCTCACTTCAACCTGAAGTGAGCAAGACTAAAGTAATGTGGAAACTATGATGCAGTTTGTGGCTTCATCCGTATCTCTCTGAGGACGTTTCTCTCTTTTTTCCCCTGCTGAAAGATCACTCTGGGTCGTCACTCCTCTACATACGTATCGATATCATTGAAGTAGAGAAGCAGGAAAAGATTCAAAGGCATTAAATCTGCCTCGTTAGTATTATTTATCACACAGAGCCTCCTTCTGCAAAGAGGGGACGGTGAGTGGGAACACTTAAAAAGCTTATCAGACCTCATGTCATGCTTTTAAAAGGAAGTCTGATTCATTGCTTTTGTCTGCTATGAGAGGGTCCTCTGGATGGTGGGGGGGGGGGCACAGACAGACAGACACTGTTTGGTATTCCAACGGTTTTGCTCCTCTCTCAGCGGAGGGAGTGAACTGAGACATTGTGTGGGTGGTATGATGGAGGAGGGTGGAAACAAGGGAGAGAGAGAGGGAGGGAGGATGGGAATTAAGGATGCTGCAGATATGCCAAGGACAACAGTGTATGCATCTTGGAATTATTTTAATGAAATATAAACTAAACTCAAGGCTCTCAAAGTCCATAGTCTTAGATACCTAAGCCATGGAGAGCTTTTCATTTTCACTTCACCATGAAGCTAAAAAAGGTTTTATGTCTATTGACATGAATAAATCCTAAATTGCAGGCAGATACCGTTTAAATGGAGAAGGGAAGGTAATGAGAGTCTAAAAAAAGTCTGTTAGTTCCTTTTCTTCTGGACGTGAGGCAACCTTCTTTCCCCTCCGAGTTGTGCACCGCCCTTTCCTGTTTTTCCTTATTTTCCATTCCTTCTTTCACGGCCAGAGAAGAACAGCCATTCTGATCGAGGGAAGCTCAGGCCTGCTCCTACAAAGAGCGCTGTGACTCTGAGCCGCCACCACTTCTTCACTGCTGCAGTCTGAGTCTGTGTTTCTTTTTTTTTTTAATGCCTCCACGACTCTGCTGGTCGTTATTCATAGCGGTGCTCGCTGAAGTAAGTACTTCTAAGCACTTGCAAATGCAGATCAATGTAAAGGGAAGTAAATCCACTCATTCACACAGCCGAGGTTTGTGCGGTTAAATTAAGCTGGAATTTTCTACACTGGAGGATTTCACACATCGGCTCAAGAAGCTGGGATTATTGTGTCTTAATCAAATAATGGGATAAACTTCACAAAGTCCAAATACATTAAAAATGGACTTATACAATGTGCACCAAAGTGGTTCTTCTTGTCATAAATGAACCAGTTCATCGTCTTTACATGGTTCTGTTAGCTGTGGTGTAAAATTGAACTGTAAATAAGCTTTAAGTGAGGTCAGCTGGTTAATGATGGGGACGCTGTCTCTGGATATCATGAAGGTTTCATCTTCATGAGGACCAGACTGGGAAAACACAATGCAGTGTTGGTGGGATTTATGTTGGATTTACAAGAATTAAGTTGTGGCTCAGTTGGTAGAGTCGGTTGTCTCTCAACTGGAAGGTTTGGGGTTCGATCCCCACCTCCTGCAGCAACATGTCCGAACCCCAAATTGCTCCCGCTGCATGCTATTCTACATGACCTTATAGCTATAGCCATTAACTCAGAGTTTGCCTTCAATACTCTCCTGATTACTGCTTATTGATATTAAGTTAGGAAGTTGTTGAACTTGAATTATGAGCTAAATATGCCTTGCTTAGTATGGCCCTTATGACTTCCTAACTTACTATTAATAAGCTGTAATCAGAAGGGTGTTTGCTACTTACTAGCATGCTAATAAGCAACAAGTTAATGGTGAATACCTTAATTCCAAGTGTCACTGAAATCAAATAATTGTTCCAGCACTTATATAACACTGGAGCAGCAGGAACAAAGTGTGGGGAAGAGGTTGTGTGAAAACAAGCTGTTAAAAATACTGCATCCCGTCATCATGGCTCTCACAGCTCACGTTTCCCCACAAAGTGCAGTAACTGTGTTACAGGTTACCATCCTGGTCGGGACGTTTTCAGTCCCTCAGGAATGCCTGAGATGCTCGTCCCGTTTTAGTCACACCCCACAGTGTCTGCCATGCATCACCTCCTCCTGCCAACTGACAGAGCTCCGGGAGGCCTGTGAAACACCGGGGGGCCTTTAGTCTCAGCTCAGGTGTGAGTGACGAGCGGACCGGTGATGAGGAATAGGAAGGTATGAGAGACATGAAGAGTGTGGGAGCTAAACGACTTTACTGTAAGAGAGGAACCAGTGCTGATCTGTCTGCATCCTCAGTGGATAAACACACACTGATTTTATACAAACATCTCTTAACACTCCTCATCCCTCTCTTCCATGATAACCCCGATTCAGACCTGCAGCATGCATGACCCAAATACTCTCAGTTTATTTAAGAGAACTTTGTGAAGAGTGCACATTTTAAGCTTCATCTGTCAAACTGACGACTGTTTATAGTGACGTTACTCTGTGACTAAGTATTCAAATGTTTCTTGGCCTTTAATTGACTAGTTGAAAAAGGTTTGTGGTTTGCTGTCGGAGCGTTTTGGCTCCTGGAGATCCCTCTCACAGAGGAATGGAGTCAGGGAGCGATGCAGATATTGTTCTTACAAACAATGCTGGTGTGAAAACTTTAAACATAGCGGGAGCTTGTAGTGTACTGTAGTCAGTCATTATTTTATGTGCTATACATTTGGTTTAAATTCTTTGTCGCACTTGTTTGATCATTTTACATTTCCAACACCGATTAGTTCACATGTAGGGTACATGACATATGCATCCCCCCCCATTCTTGTGTTATTGCATTAAAAAATGTATTACATTTTGTCCCATTGAAGCATCTCAGGCCTTTTTACTGAGTAACAGAATGAGTTATTCTGCTTTCTATGAAGTTTTTAATTCTACAGATTAAATCGACACAACTGCTTCTTTTACAGATACAAAGAGACCCTGTTTGCAACCAGATCAAATATTCATTTTAGAGGGAAGCATGAGCCTGTGGGGCCAGTCTTGAAAGTGTCCAAAGAAAAAGCTGCAGTGGAGGGTAATATTTCTCTGGTTTGGTCACATAAAAACATAAATGTGGGAAACAGAATCACGATGATACTGTTTGTATAAAAAGAGTGAATGTCTGGGAACAGACGTGAACCAGAGATAAGAATAACACTGCTCTGGATTCACCCTGTAGTTTGTAATTATTTTATTTTTGATGGGTTGACTCTTGAAAGTATAATGTTGAAGGGATTTGAATGATTTAGTAGCATTGTGAGGGTTTTAATGAATTATGATGACATTAGCATACATGCTTATTATTCTAGCAGGATAATTATGACATGATATTTTCAAACTGTTTGCTTGGCTCATACATACATATCTTTCCATTTATCTTGTATGTCTTTATTCTCTTCCTTTTGTCCCTCTGATGCGGTTCTGACAGAAATACATCTGTCATAGCGCCCGCGTTAACCCAAACCATCTTGAAATGCTGACACGTTTTTATTTATGACTTCTGAACTCTGAGCTTTGTGTGTGGGGGGGGGGGTAGATTTGAGGGCAGCACAACATCCTGCTCTCAGCCCCTTGTTGGTCTCCTCTCTGTCCTCTGCCATGTTTAACTATAGTGTTTTTTTTTATTGAACATTCCTCTGTGCAGCTGCAAAGCTTCATGGGATTAAAGACAACACAGTTATTTTTCTAACTTGACACCTCGCTGCTGTTTGCATGTGGATGATTCCAAGGAGCCGAAGTCGAAACCTGTGTGCGAGTGGAAAGAAAATATCAGCGTGTGCGATTTTCTTAGTTTTGTTATTAGAGAATGTGGCCCAAAATTCCTTCATTTTAAGCTTTTTTTCTACACCAAAAATGGTTTCATGATGAACCAATAGATCTGATCAGCCCGTGCACCTTTTATTACAGGTTTTCACAGAAACATTCAGTGATAATTTTATTCTCTTGAAGGCCTGTTTTTGATTCATTATGTTGTGGTGATGGTGCAACAGAGGCAGAGCCAGGTTATGTGGGGGTATTTATCTTGCTAACACACTCCACCCATGTGCAGCAGTGGAGATTCAAGCCAGCTGATCTAATCTGGGGGGGCCCTGCAGACAGGCCGTCTGCCCCTCTGTGTCTATATAAACGGACACACACACACACATGCACGCACCGGCACTGAGGAATGCTTCACTCAACACCGAGCACACTGAACGTCAGAGCCTCCTTCAGCACAGTGTAAGGGTATGCAGTCTTTTAATGTAGCCTCTATGAATAGACTGAAAGTGTTCTAAAAAAGTCAAATGGTCTGTGGCTTTATCAACCTCACGCTCTGATATCCAGTGAAGCTACTGGGAAGATTCTTTGAGAAATCACTCCCAGGACTTGGTGATTTACAGTCAGGACATTTTGACAGAACATTCCTCATGTAAATTAGATTCTGCACATACTGGTCCCCTTAATGCGTACAACGTCAGCCGGTGCCTCTCTGTAGGAGCCTTTCCAGCTGTCGCTTATTAGAGCTGCCGAGAAGACGGGGTGAGAATCCCAGAACTGACTCTTCTGGGACAGTAGCAGCAACGATAGCGAGGGGTCACTGAAAATCCCAAAGTGTTTAACTTAGAGTAACCTCAGCTCTGTTCACATGAGTATTTATAGAGCCAGCAGCCAGGATCTGGGGAAGGCAATGTCAGTAGGTTTGTGGTGTAGAGACTTAAATTTATTTAAGTTCAATTAGATTTCTACTGAGTTGGATTATTCCCTGACTAGCATTGAAATACTAAAATGTTGTGGTTTGGTGGGTCGACAGCGGTCCAGGACATAGTCCATATTGAAGCTGTGGATGTCACTTCCTGGTTTTTAAAAGTATGCAGATGTGGGAGTGCCTTAAAACTGCATTCTTTCAAATGGTCAGCGTGGAGGCGACTTCCCTTGATAAAGAAAGAAGCCAGATTTCAGAGAAGAAGTCCAGAGAGAAAAAAGGGGCCCAGTTGTCTCTCTATTACCTCAGTGGACATTTCCCTAAAGAGTTCATGGTCACAATAAGCTAGTTTCATGTTAAAGTGTAACAAACCCAGGGTATGCATGCATTAGAGGGCGTGATCTTGTGATTGACAAGTCACTACTAACACAACAAGTACACCGTAGTGTAGTGTAGGGCAGTGCAATCTGGGGAAAAACAGACATTGATTTTTTCTCTCTCTGATATATGTAAAGCCCAAGAATTCATGCCACATAGCCACACCTTAAGCAGCACCAGGACGCCATGCCACTAATAACGGGAGTACACCAGCTCTAAAACTTCCTCCTGAAACTGAGCGTATGCCTCAAAACATCACTCAGAAATGTTCTGGGGGAGGGAAGGCTTGCTTGTTTATATTTTTACACTCATGACGAGCACAGCAGTCAGTTCACTCCATGCTCTGATGAAGAGGAGGAGCTCTAAGGTGATATCCAGCAGGTGTTCTTGTAGTTTGGTCTGAGGTAAATGAGAACCTCATGCAACAGGAAGTAGCAGCATGTTGTGTGTTTCCTTTTTCAACACACCCTGCTGATGTATCTGCACACGCACACACATCACAATTGGGATGGTCAAACGATATATCACTCAGTCCTTGGATAATGTATTCACCATCTCATCCAAAAAATGGTCACCTTTGGCTCCAAAGAAATAAAAAATGTGAGAGTCAAACAAGCCAAACTCAGAGCTCCAGAACATTAAACCACAAACCATTGGATGACGTCCTGGGAGCTGCATTAAGTCTTTGGTTCAGACCCAAAATGTCTTCTTTTCTGTTGGTTTGTTGTTGAGTGCTAATTATCAAGTGTGAGAATGCTGAAAAGCTGAAAGTTGACATGCATGTTATCACTCTCCACTCCAGATTTAGTCTGAAGCAGCGCTTTGTTGAAATGCAGTTTCAGAGAGAGGCCAGCATGCCTTTCCACTGTTCACAAATCAGCCCTTAAGTGCAAAGAAGCATCCCCCGTGATTAATAAGTCATGAGCTTTGCATTAGAAGAAGGGCAGGATCTAGCAATATGGCCGCCCAGAGGGCCTGCGTACAGTCAATGGATCAATGTTCACGACAAGAGAGAGGGGCTGCCTCCAGGGAACTGATGCTATTTACAGTCAGAAAATAGGAAGATGCAGCTGGGAGCTAGCCCTGTGATTGTGTGTTGTTTTTCTGTCTATGAATATGTGTGTGTGGTCAGAATTGAATTAGCTGCCTGTTACACTTTGACCGACTGAAAATAGCCGAGCTCCTACCACTGGATGATTTATTATCTGCCGGTGTAACCAAGCCATTAAGAGATTTAATATCTCACAGACTGTTCTGCGCCCTTTTGTCCAGGAAATGTTGAAAACAAAACACCTCAGCTCTCAAAGTTTACAAAGAGATCACACATGGCACATGGCTTTTCATTGTAACGGTTTGTTGAGACCAGACGATGTTTAAAAAAAAGATTCTGCCTTCTGTGTGTTTTCAGATGGACCTGAAGCTGCTCTTGATATCGACACTCTTAGGAGTCCTTTGTTACAGTAATGCTCAGAAAGGTAAGACGCCTCGTTGTTTTTGGTAAACAAGCTTGTTTGACGTGTTGTGAAATCATTATTCTGTCACCTCACATGATGTCATTTCCTTGATTTTAAGCGTTCATTATAAACGTACAGATCGTAATGATACTACCTCCCCAGAGAGAGAGAGAGAGGTCTCCGGTTTTATCTTAATGATGTCATTGACCAAAGATCCATCTGAGCATCATGGAGCACAGAGGATAATGGAAAAAGGCAGAATATCCCGTCTCTGTATCCAATTACCATCGAGCTCCGCAGTGTTCCAGATGAACTGATGTGTAAACACGGAGGGCTTAACGGACTGCTTACTTTGCAGGGATTGAGTGTTTAGCCCTGCCCCCTCTGACTCTGCCTCCTCTTCTCCTCTTCTCCTCTCTTTGTTCATCCAGAGGGGAACGAGTGCATCAATGCCAACGCCAAATACTGCGGGGAGTGCATCCAGGCCGGGGCCAAATGCGGCTGGTGTACAGACCCGGTATGTGAATGTGGAGTTCTAATCACTGCTGAGATATGCAGTCTGATGCCATTAGACTTCTGGTAATAGTTTGCAATGTTTATGGATTATGCCTGCAGCTGTCGGTTGCTTTTCATTAGGACATCATCAGAAATGAATGAAAAGCCATCTTCAAATGTCCACATCTCAAAGCCTTCAAAATCGTAGTTTTCCAAAAACCTTCAATTTGGATTTTCAAATTCTCTTTCTCTGTTCAACCTGCATCTTTAGGTTTTGGCCAGCAGTACTCACAGAGTTATTATGCCTTTGTGAAATTCTTCATATAGATTTCAGTTCATAACTAGATAGGTTGGAAGTCACTTACGACTAAGGATGCTCCGTTCAACTTTATTCAGTTCTGATCTGATTCCGATACATCTACAGATACTGACTCTGATTTCTTTCTTTGAGTTGTTGTTGGCATTATGTGAGCGTCTACACAAAGCTGTAGAAGAACACAATTCTTATTCAAAGAGCAAAATAATAACGGAAAATTCAAATTACTCTAAAGAAATGTCTCTGAACTTTGTGCTGGCTTCACATACAAACAGGAAGCAGCAACACCTGTCAGGTTTTTCAAATTAAATGTTTTTAACTGAAGTGTAAATGAATTGTACTTTTGATCATCCAGAAGGAGCTGTTCCATCTCGTCTCAACGTCGTCATGGAGATGATTTGTGGACTCCTTCTTAGTGGCACCTCTGTCTGATAACAATCATAAATCCCGTCTATATCAGACCTGATACTGATGAAAGATTGGATCTGTTGCGTCCCTAGTTGTGTCTCAACATGTCTAAATATTTAAATAGTTTTAAACACTTTTGTTGGATCATTAGCTGTACAAAAAAACATACTATAAGTGGAGAGAACTACAAATATTCAATTTCTATCTAGAATGTTGAATTTCTAGAATTTGTTGTATTTACAGGAGTAGTCAACAACCTTTCTGTGGTGTAATGGAGTTATTATGGGCTGGATGTTTTGGCAGGCTAGTATCTAAAGATATAACAGTTTCAAACTAGTTTCAAACCACAACCAGAAAAAAAAGTCTGGAGGAAGTAAACCCTGATGAAAGCTTCCCAACACCACAATAGACATAATAGAGACTAAAGATGGAGACTGTAGGGGTTCGTCTCATGACAGATATACTGATGGTCGTCTGTTAAACTGGTGTACTGTCTCTTTAATTCTGCCTCTGCTGCTACTCCTAGGACTTCCTGCAACAGGGAGAGACGGTGTCGACCCGCTGTGACGAGCTGCAGTCTCTGATCAAAAGAGGCTGCGATGAAGCAATGATAGAAAACCCACACGGGGAACAGAAGGTTCTGAAGAACAAAGCGGTGACCAATCGCAGAAAGGGAGCGGAGAAACTAAAGCCGGAGGACATCACTCAGATTCAGCCCCAGAAACTCAGCCTCACTCTCCGATCTGGTGAGACTAAAAATGAATGAAGCTGTTTCTAAAGATATGATCCTTCCTGAGAGCTTTTAATGATGGCGATTTGATTTAGGCGAGCCCCAGTCCTTCGACCTGAAGTTCAAGCGAGCAGAGGATTATCCCATCGACCTGTACTACTTGATGGACCTGTCGTACTCCATGAAGGATGATCTGGAGAACGTGAAGAACCTGGGAACCAGTCTGATGCTGGAGATGTCAAAGATCACCTCGGACTTCAGGATAGGTGAGGATCTTAGAGTTGGAGCACATTTGAGTGCTTGATATGTTTGAGAAAAGAGGTTTTTGTTTTTGGCTCATCAAGGTCCAACAAGCCGAATGATTCAAGCAAAGAAAGGTCGTTTTACTACATGAGTTTTGGATCAGTAGCAAGGTTGAACTTCTTTGAATGATCTGATACACTTTATCCTTTATTTACTCTGAGAAATCAGTTTTGGACTCAAGTGCTGCACACATTTCGTTGCCTAGCTAACAGCCCTGGATTTCCTGACAGACAGTTGTCTCCATTCTGCCTGTGTGAGGGTCCACAGTATCAGACTTTATAATACTTTGTATTTCCAGGTGTCTTGTTGTCAGTATTAAGTGCCACCCAAGCTGTGAACAACCTTTTTCCGGCCTGCACAAACAAACCAAAGAAGCAAACACTTGAGAGTTCAATGACCTCCTCTGAATTCACTTGGTGTCGTCTTACCTTTAAACCCACACCACCTTTAAACCTCACATGAATCCTCTTTTTCTTTTATTAGCTGAACTACGTCTCTCATTTTTCTGAAGTTGTTAAAAAATCAGAATTTGTTTCAAAAGGTTTTGGCTCCTTTGTGGAAAAGACCGTCATGCCATACATCAGCACTACCCCGGCCAAGCTGCTGAACCCATGCACGGGCGACCAGAACTGCACCAGCCCGTTCAGCTACAAGAACGTCCTGAAGCTGACCAGTGATGGCAAGAAGTTTAACACCCTGGTGGGCCAGCAGCAGATCTCTGGAAACCTGGACTCTCCTGAGGGCGGCTTTGATGCCATCATGCAAGTGGCTGTGTGTGGGGTAAGCTGAAAAATGAAATAATCGAGCTCAGGTTCTCAACTCAGAAATCACTATTTCAGCTCAGAGGGATAAAGTGCCAGTAAATGTGTTTATGTGGGGATGTGTGAAAAAGGTTTTTCACGAGTCCTCGTTCCGATGCAGTGATAATAAAAAGTGAATATGTCACATTCTTAGCAGCTCAGTTTCTCCTGTTCCCTTTAATGAGAGGATACATCTTTATTCCTCAGGGGCAAATCGGTTGGAGAAATGTGACTCGTCTGCTCGTGTTCTCCACTGATGCTGGCTTCCACTTCGCCGGCGACGGCAAACTGGGAGGCATCGTTCTGCCCAATGATGGAAAATGTCACCTGGAGAACAATGTGTACACCATGAGCCACTACTATGTAAGTAGATCGGTACCTTTCGGAAGGATGCTTAAAAAAGAATCTCTCTGCTGACTTTGAGCGGACGCTGCTACTCGTTTCACACCGTACATTTGACTTCCTGTTTTAAAGGACTATCCCTCCATCGCTCACCTGGTCCAGAAGCTGAGCGACAACAACATCCAGACCATCTTTGCAGTCACCGAGGAATTCCAGCCTGTTTACCAAGTCAGTGTCCGTCTTCTCTTTCTCATCTCTATCCAACTCAATGTCCATATATCCATTCAGTTTGGAGCACGCTCTTCTCCTTTTCCGGCTGCGTGCATATTGAAGATGCCCAGTGGGTTTAAATATCCACCTGGGCTGATACATCTGCTCTGAGTTACAGTAGCATCCCCTGGAAGCAGCACATGGTTATTTTCTTCTGCTGTGCCCGGTTCAAACCATCTGACTTTGATAAAAACAAACTCACAGTAGCTTCAGAATGCTTTCAACTATTTAAATAGAGTCTTCATAGTTAAATCATTACATGGTTCATTGTGGTTTCCTTCTGAATCTGGATGAAAAAGTCTAAATGTAAAGTTTGTTGAAAAGTTCTCTTGATCCTTTGTCATTTCCTTATCGACCTCCCATTGATGACGCGACCATTTCAATCTTTCTTGTCTTCAGGAGCTGAAAAACCTGATCCCAAAGTCTGCAGTGGGCACGCTGTCTGCCAACTCCAGCAACGTCATCAACCTCATTATCGACGCTTACAATGTAAGTTCACAGATCGCTCAGTCACTTCTTTATAATCGACTCGTATGTTCCACATTAAAGCATCACACGTTCTCATCGGATTCTCTGCTGTGTTTTGTTTATCGTACGCTGTCCAAACAAAAGCTACCGGATGTGAATCCAGTGCAGGAAATGACATTGTTATCTTTTGATTTCTTGGCAGTCCCTCTCCTCCGAGGTTATTCTGGAGAACAGCAAGCTTCCAGAGGGAGTGACCATCGCTTACACGTCCCGCTGTAAGAACGGGGTGGTTAGTGAGGGGGAAAATGGACGCAAGTGCTCCAACATCTCCATCGGGGATGAGGTGAGGATTGAAAAACTGCTCTTTTCTGGTCTCTTTAGGAGGGTTAATTTTTTTATAGTTCGCTTTTTCCTCTCCGGTTACCAACCTGTCATCCAAATATGGACACAAGATAGTGACGGCAAAAATATTTAAAAAAATGTAAAACAGAAGTCCACACACCAAGGGTTAATGTCATGGCGCGCACATCCATTAATTTATTTATTTTTTATCTTAGGGCTTTTGCCTTTATTTTGATAGGACAGTGGATAGAGTAGGAAACCAGGGAGAGAGAGAGGTAGAGAGGGAGTGGGGAAAGACATGCAGGAAAAGGAGCCACAGGTCGGACTTGAACACGGGGCGCCTGCTTGGAGGACTAAAGCCTCCGTGCATGGTTCACAACCTAACCGCTAGTTTATCAGCGTCTTTTAGCATTCAGTCATTATGGTCTGTTTCCTCTCTGCACACTCATCACATAATGACATGATTCACTTCTGTACGGGTTGACCTTCACATTTTCCTTTTGTCCTAGGTCATGTTCACCATCAGTGTGACATCTAAGGGTTGTCCCAAAGAAGGCAAGTCTGAGGTCATTAAAATCAAGCCCCTGGGATTCACAGAGGAGGTGGAGATAACCCTCAACTTTATCTGCGAGTGTGAATGCCACAAAGACGGAATCAAGAACAGTCAACGGTGCCACTTCGGTAACGGCACCTACGAGTGTGGAGCCTGCAAGTAAGTCCAGGAAAACACAATCTGAAAATGAGCCGTGCATCTTACACAAAAAAATATACAAAAGTTTATAAACGACGTGCTTTTCCTGGTCTCAGGTGTAATGAAGGACGTGTAGGAAGACAGTGTGAATGCAGCAGCAACGACGTAGCCACAGAGGACATGGACCGGACCTGCCGTAAAGACAACGGCACCGACATCTGCAGCAACAACGGAGAATGTGTGTGCGGCACGTGCGAGTGCAAGAAGAGAGACAACCCTGAGGAGAGGTACAGCGGCCAGTACTGCGAGTGTGACAACTTCAACTGTGACCGCTCAGGAAACAAACTGTGTGGAGGTGAGTTTAAACGCCTTACTGACAGAGGGAGTGTAGAGAGAGAGAGAGAAGCGCATTTAAACTCTGCTACTTCTTCTTTGTCTTTCTTCTCAGGGCATGGACGCTGTGAGTGCAGAGTCTGTGTCTGTGACCCCATGTGGACCGGAAGCGCCTGCGATTGTTCTCTTGACAATAGCACGTGTATGGCCAGCAACAAGCAGATCTGTAACGGCAGAGGAACGTGTGAATGTGGCATCTGCAAGTGCACTAACCCCAAATTCCAGGGTCCCACCTGTGAGACTTGCCCTACCTGTCCAGGAGTCTGTACGCAGCATAAGTAAGTCTGGAATAAAGAGTAATCTTATTTTGAATTGCATGTTTGAAATTTCATGATATTGCTTTTTTATTATTATTATTATTATTATTATTATTATTATTATTATTATAAGGCTTTTATTTTGAATTTTTGTTCTATTTTAAGCTGAGGGTACTTTACTTGCTGTTTGAACTCAACCCTGCTTTTATTTTGAAATAAAGTTAGTTACAACACTAACTTAAGCACAGAAACAGGAAGTTGTTAGGGATCCCAAACTGACGTCAAACAGCTCAAAGGAACGATAACAAAGGTAAACGTTTGGATATAACTCCTGATATTTGCTGGAGGAGCTGCATGTTTAAACACAAACAGCCACATTTTTACTCGGATTTGACCCAAAGTTTTTCCTTACAGCCCCCTAGTTTGTTTGTTTTTCTGATAGGGATAGTCTCCCGCTGTGAGGAGCATTATGTGGACAAACAGGTCAGGTGAATAGCCAGAGCAGTCCTCCTGATCTAGATATTTTCAGGAGTGCATATTTGAAAACGGCTTTAGAAATGGGGGGGAATATCCAAACGTCAAATAGTCAGCCAAAGCTAATGTAGAAACTTCTGCGGTCTCAATTTTCCTTTTCAAGCGGGTATCTTCCAAAGAAAGCTAATTCTGCATTCTTTTAACAGTGCTTGTTTTCTCAAACTGTACCCAAATAAAGGGGGAAAAACCTGAGGCTGAGCAGCCCGGAACAAACTGACTCCAACATGTGGAGGGGGAAGTGGGTTAAGGTTGTCTCGTTTTTGTTGAGGGGGGAGAGACCAACAATGTCAGATTTTGGAATCCTACACTTGGAATTAATGAGAATTTCTACAAATAGATGTTATAGATTTTTGTTCTTCACATTCAACACCAGTGTCATAGTGGATAGGGGGCCAAGAAAGACCAAGACAGACCCTTTATACTTAAATGTAAAAGTCAGTATCACACAAAGAACAACATGAGAATGTCATCAGAAGCAGAATAAAAGACTAAACCACTGGCATATTTTTATTTATAAGGGTATTCTCGGTCTGCTTCCGTCCTACCTACAGAGCTACATTCTTCAAAAAAGTAATGGAAGTTACCATCTTCGCTCGCAGGATTTACACCTTCTAACCATCCCTAAAGCCCGTACTGAATTTGGAAAAAGGGCGTTCAAGTATGCTGCTCCCTC
Source organism: Labrus bergylta (assembly GCF_963930695.1). Taxonomy (NCBI): domain Eukaryota; kingdom Metazoa; phylum Chordata; class Actinopteri; order Labriformes; family Labridae; genus Labrus; species Labrus bergylta. Next base: position 20,978,962 of record NC_089214.1, on the reverse strand, counting down.
TTCTTGGAATCGGTTGCACGATACTTTAAATCTTCGGGAGCTGGTTTCCTTGAATGTTTTTAAAGGTGGTCTTAATGATCTGGAGGCAGAAATATCTGACTGTAGATGTTTTAGCTAACTCGTTTTGCCCTTTTTGATCGCTCTGTTGCTGATGACTTGTGACAGATTCTGATTAATGGTTCTTTTTGTGATTCCTGTATTTATGTTCATTGTTGTTAAGTGTTTTATGTCTGAAACCCTGTAATTGTGCTGCTGCCTGTCTTGGCCAGGATGTTCTTGTAAAAGAGTCTTTTTCCTGGTTAAATAAAATAAATAAATAAATGAATGTCACCGCTCATCGCTCACAGCACCCTGTTCCTTTCAGGGAGTGTGTCCAGTGCCGGGCATTTAACACCGGGGAGAAGAAGGAGTCGTGCGCGACAGACTGCACTGACTTCGAGCTGATTAAAGTGAAGGACAGGGACAAGCTCCCCCAGCCCGGAGACTCCTCTTACCCCGTCATGCACTGCAAGGAGAGGGACGCCAACGACTGCTGGTTCTACTACACATACGCCGTCAACAACAACAAAACAGAGGTCCATGTGGTCAGCACGCTGGGTAAGCAGGAGGGCGGAGCTTAGCATAAAGGCAGGGTGTGGACGGTGTCTGTTTCCGAGGGGAGATGATTACAGGGGCTGTGGTGGCTGCGCTGCAGAAATAGATCATTTGTGTATTCACACAGAGGGGTGTGATGACATGTTTTCCCATGGTCTCTCTGGTTATTTCAAGCTCCCTAACTCTCTGCTTTCACTGTGTTTTAGACTGCCCGGCCGGTCCTGACATCATCCCCATAGTGGCGGGCGTGGTCGCCGGCATCGTCCTGATTGGCTTAGCCCTGCTGCTCATCTGGAAGCTGCTGATGATCATCCACGACAGGAGAGAGTTCGCCAAGTTTGAGAAGGAGAAGATGAACGCCAAATGGGACACGGTGAGTGTTCAGACCCTTTTGAGGGGGATGAACAGAGTAGATATTTCTGATTTATTTATTTTGGCAGAGATTTGTTGGAGTTATGTGAATGTGGAAAACAGGTGTTGTTTGGCCACTGTCAGGGACTGAACTTGTGAGAAGCGTTTGTTGTTCTTAGCAGCAGATGAGATTCACAGACATGCTGATGACATTATAAAGTGTCTGGCTCACATTCTCTCCAGCCTGTTGCTTTTTGAGTGGCGCTCAAAAAAAAAAAAAAAAAAAAAAGGAAGTATGCCAGGCACTGTGTGGACTTTTTTGGGAAAGTTATGCACTCTGAGCAGAGCTGGACTTTTTTTCCGGGGAGTGGTCACAGCTCCTCCCCTCCCTGCTTCCTGCCTTCTGTAGCATCATCTGCCAACATCAATAAGATGAGGGTCGGTTAAGCACGGGGTTCCTGTGCAGTGATATGCCTCCCCCTGGTGGTGGAAATGAATCATACACTTTGTTAGTTTGATGATGCAGATGTTCCTGATCAGCACTGCAGCTCTTTTTTTTATCACCATGGGCAGGTCAACCCGACGGCTCCAGATCCCTTTAACAAGAGGCTGAAGCTGATAATCCTGACCAAATAAACAAGGCAGAGGAACCAGGATGAGCTTCAGAAATACTTAATGAGCTTCTTATCATAATCTCCTCTGGTGACAACCACACATCCAGCTCCGCAGCCTTGTATGCTTCCAAAAAAAACAACTCCACGTACATTAGATAGATCGCTATTAAATTAAGTTGGCCATTGTTTAAATAACACTTCCTGTAGCAGTGTCTCCTAAACTCATAGATAAAGAAAAGGTCTGCATAGTTATAGTTCTCTACATGTGCAGGACAGATATCATAATAAAGTAATAGAAATACTGAAATATATAGGCAGGAGCATGGAGCCTCCATGAATGTAGTATTAAGTGGCAATATGATGTGTCATTAAACCCCAAAGGAAAAAGGTCTTTACACTGTTCAGCTCACAATGATTTATTATATTGAACAACTTCTTTTTTTGATCTGCATGATCTTCCTCAGGCAAATGTTGCAGCAGACAAACCGTCTTTACGGTGTCAATCATTATCACCTGTTGAACAACCAAAGACAGGGACAATAACTAAAACCACCACCAGAGGGAGACATTTACCTCCTCTGCTTCCTGAGGTATATGTTACCCTCTTGTGGTGGTTTTAGTTATTGTCCCTGTTTGTTTCTTTTTTTTTCTACATTAGTACGCCTCTATCTTGCCTGGATGTGCACACACTAGTTTTTTATTTAATTAAACATCACAGCCGGAGTCTGACATTTCTCCTGATCACATTTTCTTTGCCCTCAAAACTTAATTATGGCATTAATTACAAGTGTATTATACCCTCATGTTTCATAGTTGCTATGCACTATGTACAACATACTTCAGGATCTACTCCAGTCATCTGTGAGACTGGCTGAATTTATTTCTGCTCCATTTGGTGTTCTACTGAGTGAAAGAGCTAGCTTTAGCACTTAGCAGGGAGTGACTCATTAGCCTAAAAAATTATTGATTTTTCTGAAGTTATGAATGTATTTAAAATCTTAGACGATAGGAATCTCCATTTTTATGTAAATAGTTTTTTCCCCACCTCTACTGTCTTTCTTCCATCGCTCTCTCTGGACTTTATTTTGTTCCTTTTCCTCCTTCATTCTGCTTTTTCAATCGTTTTTCTCTTCTGTGCTGAACTGTGTCTTGTCCTCGTTCCCTACCTGTAGCAAGACAACCCCATATACAAGAGTCCTATCAATCAGTTCCAGAACCCAAACTATGGCCGCAAAGCTGCCGCCCTTTAAGTTTGTATTTTCTCTTCCTTTCCCTCCTCATTTTTCCTGCATGGCCTGTTTCATGTGTGACTTCATTTCACTCTGTTGCCTCTCTCTCACCTGCCTTTTAAACCTTTAAAATCAGGTAAACTAAAAAAGAGATAACTGGACCCTGGAAGAGTGATTCAAATAGTTTGTATAAATAGGTGCATGAGTGTGCTGGGACGATCTGTACAGTTCACATGTCACAAAACGTGCACAGAGTTTGAGGATTGAAGTGTCTCAATACAAAAAGCTTGTCTGGTAAGTTTGCTGTGTGCTTAAGAAAAAAAGATAAATTTATACCTGCTGGTTTTTTTCTGTTTAGTTGAAAACAGAAGAGCATGATAGTTTGAAAAGTGTGTTCTTGATAAATGATAGATGCATTGAGTAACAAAACCTAAAGGTTAACACATTTTTTGTGGCAGAAAATCGAACTAAAACATTCTGTTTTGCCCAGTTATAAAATCTTAATTGTAACTGTTTTTTTCTTCTGCTTTTACAGGGTGAAAATCCAATCTACAAAAGTGCTGTCACGACTGTGGTCAATCCTAAATATGAAGGGAAATGATCGGCTTGTATTTTCTCATGAACTCTGCTCACTGCAGTATTCACTGTGGATTTGAGGGGATCCAAAGGAGAAGATTAATGTCCCTTTGTCTCTGTCGCTTTACTGTAATAATGTACCCTACAGCCACTGCATCTGTCTCTTTACTAACACTCTTCATTTATATGCATTCATTGTATTTTTAGATGTACAGTCTACACTCTGTGTATATACTTTTTAAGTTGCATATTTGCAGAAATAATGAAATGATGGTGCTTTTTTTTCCTGCCACAGGACTTTTAACAGGCAGAAGATTCGCTTTTTTTTAAATAACACCATGTGGACACTTTGGATTTCCAATATATGTACAAGAATTCCTCTGCCTCGGCCTCGCTTCTCTCTCTCTGTGTGCACTGATATCTTTTGTTGTGTGTTGCAGACAGGACCTGAGTTTAATCTGTAAATCGTCAGTCACAGCAGCACATTCTGTCAATGTGTGTATATATAGAAAACAACTGCAATAGGACGATTTGATTAATATCTAGCGGTGAACATACTGTAGATTGGACAGTTGTGTTGGATCTCTAATGCAGTGGTTGTAAATGTAGTTTTTGAACTGCAGCTGAGAAACACCTGAAGTTTGAGGTTTGTACTCGTATTGAGTGTTTTTCTAGAGGACTGAAAACCTGAGATGATTATGAACCGTCTTTCATTGAAGTGCTGATACTAAGGGACTGTATACCACTTATTAAACTGCTCAGATTGTAGCCATGTTGAACAATCAAATGATTTGTTTTATTATCATGCAAATAATAAAGGTAGCATTGTTTTATGTGCTAACTGCAGAAACTTTATTACTCAGGTCCTTTCCTGTGTTTGTCAAGTACGCCAAAAAAAGGAAAACATGCTTTCTGTTGTTCAGTGGACTGGTGAACTTATCTGCCCGGGTCAGTTGAGTTTGTTGCTTTTCTTCTCAATTTTAAACTGAAACAAGACATTTAGTTTCGACATCATATGAATCACCTCTGAAACGCTTTCACAGCCAAATGCCTCTAAAGTTCACACACAAGCCTTTACAGTGATGTTTTTCAAAGTGCCTTTTATTTCAATACCATGTTCTCTCCCAATGCTGTTTATGAGTTATTTATTAAATAAACTGTTAAAAGGACCTTTGTCTTTACTTGCTTGATTACTTTTCGTTGTGGATCGCCATGTTTTTAACAGTGAGACAGAAACTCGAGTAACAACACATAAAGTTATTTCTGCTTCACAGAGGTGCAGTGAGGTCAGTGTCTCAGTGAGTGCATTCATAATTCAAAGATAACTATCTGCAGTGTAAGGCTCTGGTCTCAGAACACTGCATGGTTTTATCGAGGTATCTAGAGCATGAAATAATTTATCATCCTGTCATGGTGTGACTCATGGTCACAAGTGTTGCTTCATCAATCACTGATAAGTCTTATTCAGAGGAGGATTGGGTTTTGGGCTGTACTGTAAAAAAATTTTTTAACCCTGTTTAAAGATGAAGACAATATTTAAAATGACTGTATAAAGAAAAGGAATTTAAAATATCTGATTTGACTGGAAGATACTGTATGCCATGCTGTGCTCCTATCTTACTAATTAGCCTGTCTTACTGAACAATTCAAATTCAATAAAAATTTGATATTACATACAAAAACGTTTTTTAAACGAATTATAAGAAGGCATGCATGGTTTAGGGTTTTTTCCGTTATGCACTTTGAGAAAAGAGTGTATAGTAGTATGGAAATGTCAACTAGAGAGTCTTAAATAAAATTGAAATATGATTTCCAGAATGACATTTTATTGAATAGTATTTCATCTTTATTCTCAACATATCACATTTTTCCTCAGCATTTAAAAAAATGTCTTAATTCATTTTCTAATTTATTTTCAATTCTAGAAATTGTGTTTATACTATTTTCCAGACATTTTCACCTTTTTTTCTCAACATTTCGACTTTTTTTCTAGAAGTGCATAATGGAAATAAAAATCATCCTTATTTCAGTATTTATTCCTCATCTCTGGCCCATTTATCTTGCTCTAATCCTCATGCATGTTATCTGATGTACGGTAACATTTGTGTCTTCTTTTCCTGTGTAATCGTCGTTATCGTTCGGATGAGCTCATCAGACACCGTGTACAGCGGAAGTGCCAAAAAGTCACATCGGATACGATCGGAGTGAGACATCTTTTACTGTCATACTATCTTTGTTGCGAGCAAGCTGTAAACAGGGGACGCAAGTTTCTGAAGACTGCGCTTTAAAACAGGCTGTTTTAGCTTTTTATTGACAATAACGCCGCTTACCGTGAACGGAACATGGAAGACGACGTACTAACGACGCTGAAAATATTGATTATAGGAGAAAGTGGTGTTGGCAAGTCAAGGTAAGCTAAAGATGTCTCCGAGAAAATGATGTCGTGGCTCACTGTTAGCGTTAGCCTGCTAGCATTAGCATAGCAGCAAAAAAAACAAAATTTAAAGTTTAAAGATACAAAGGCTGTTTTAAAATGACTCAATTAGTAGTCTTTTTTTAATATACAAAGACAAGTCACAGTGTCAGGGTATTTACGGCTTATATAATGCTCACGGATTGGTACCTGTCCAGCTAACCTAAGCTAGCTGACAGTAGCTGTATGTGACGTCACAGAGCTGTCTCAAGATGTTGCAATAGAGAGACCACTTTCCTGCCTTCATGTCTTACTGGCTGCACTGCCTCAAGCACGGACAGTTATCTAAGCTGTACTTACATTTTAGAGACTTAAAATGAACGCAGAAGGCGTTGTAAGTCACTGATTTTATTGCAGATATTTGTGATGGCTAGTCAAGAAACAGCACATAAATCTGATCTTCTGTATTTGCAGCACTCTCACAATTTTATTCAAGAACCCGTGATTGACGCAAAACAATAAAAACAGCTACAAATCTAAGAGGTTGCAGGCTCAGCCTCTCCAGAAACACTAAAGTGCTGTTTAGCTTTCACAACAGGGACCAGTTTTTCCACAGTGAGGTAATCAGATGTCACAAATCAGCCTGATATTCAAAGAAGAATCATGTGTTGTTACCAGCAGGTTTATACTGTGCAGTATGTCAACAGAGTGGAGAGCTCAGTCAGGTTATTTGGCCTGCAGGAATGTGGTCTAGACAGCATGAAGGACTCCTGATGAACAGCCTGAGCCATCAACCATCACATTTCAAGCTTTGGTATCGAGTACAGCATGACTCCCATAGTTACTATATTACACAATGAATGATGAGCTGCCTGAAGCTTTTCTGCAAGTCGTCTGACTTACTAAAATTGTTTTAAATGCAGACTCTTTAAAGAACAAACTCTTACTGATGCACAGAGCTTTAATGTGCACACACGTTAATTATTATAGCTTTGTGTTCGTGTATTTTCACATTTTCATGGTCATTTGCGGTATATGTTTGAGTATGTGTGTACATGTATTCATGCATTTGCTTACTGGGCTGATAGAAATACAATATACTTAGATTAGCTTATTATTAAATCACAATAAATTATGACATCAGATTTGTGCACAAAGTGCCAGAATTGCTAATAACCAACCCCTCATTTTGGTCTGCATTGAAGACACTTCTGATACTTTAGCATCGTTAGAATCATTAGAAAAAACTTCAATTCGATAATGTCGGCTCAGCAGTGATGTCCAGTCGGTTCTTTTCCCCTCTACTTATTCTTTTTTTGACATTATCCTACTAAGATAATTGTTTGGACTGTAAGTCACAACTGTGGTTTAAATCTAGGTTCTGTTCCTGTCTTGTCCGGCAGTGCAGGTTAGTTTTCTCTTTTTTTAGACTTAGCACTGAGGAGCGACGGAGTTTATACATACCATAACATAAACCTAGGTTTAAAACAATACAACACTCTACACAAGCCGTGGGAATCAATATCCTATTATTATTCAACAGGTTTCTCCTTTGTACAATAAACCAATTCAGGTTATAATTATTCTGAAATGTCAGTATTTTAATTACTCCACTGCAATTGTGCTATTGTCAAGTAGTTTTATTGACTGGAACAAACAGATGTTTAAGTTGTTTCCCTGCAATCTGTAAAACTCTTAAGTCATCAGGGTGGTGATGACTGCTCGGCGAGGTATACACAGGTTTCATTTTCCACGAACAAATGACCCAAACAAAACGCATTTCTAAACTTGGCTGTGTCCATGCATAGTTCATCGTTTATACGGACTCCAAACAATAAACACTCGCTGCTCCAGCATCCCTCCTCATGGCCCGTGAAGAAAAATAATAGAATCATGCCTGGGTCTGAGGAAAAGAGTCGGCTAATCCCAATCATCAGCGCTGTGATTAAAGTCTGTGATGAGTCAGAGTTGAGAAATGAACCCTGACCTCCTAACTGCAATCTAGTGGTGATGTCATCTGACTAGACATGGTTCACGTAATGCAAGTGAAGCACGAAGAGATCAAAAAGAAAGAGACAGAGATACAACATAATGTGAACAATTGGGTTATAAAATCTGACCCAAAGACTTAAAGCTGGCTCGACCTGTATGAAATGAAAATAAAGAGTTCTCATCTACGTTTTTCTCCTTCTTCCTGTCCACAGCCTCCTCTTGAGATTCACAGATGACACATTTGACCCGGAACAAACGGCAACAATAGGTGAGTAACACATCTGAGGTCACATCAGAGAAGGGGGGAAATGACATTTAGGTGGTGACAACTGTGAGATCATCAGCTTCATCATCTGCACAGTCAAAATGAGTCACAAATTATGATGGTAGTAGATATGCACTCACTCCATATAAAAGTTCATACAAATCATTTTCAGCACCACCACAAATAACGACTTTAATAAAACACATACAGTATTTTTTGTTTATTTGGTTCCCCATTAGCCACTAGCTAAGTAGCTACTCTTCCTCCACTCACACAAACATGAATTTAAAATCAGTATAGAATTAGAGTTTGGGAGTCCAACTGTTGCTATTGTGTAAATAGTTTGAAAGATCTTACAGTAGAAAATGATTTAAAGTAACACTAAAGCTAACAAGCATACATGAAGCAATGTTTGTAAAGCTTCCCAGGTTCAGGGTTACCAAACTGTTGTTACAGTTGCTTGTGCAAAGCTTTCATGCAGGTGGCAGAAGACAGCTTCGTGCAGGGATGTGTTACAACTGAGTTTGCTCGCCTTTTCAAGTCCTGATTAGGCCCCTCAGGGTGTACATGGCATTATTCCACAAAATAATAGTTAGTTATTTACTGCAGAGGTAGAATTGGCTCAATTATGTTGCTGCTTCTTGAGTCCACTGCTCACTGAATTCACTGCTAATAGTCTAAAACAGTCAAATATTTGTAATGCTTGAATCAAAAACAAGGTCAGCTTTCTGAAAATCTGCCTGTGAGGACGCTTGCTAACAGCTGGTATGAACACTTGGCAAGCTGGAAGTGAAAGTTAACATGATCAAATCTCATTCTCCAAGCCCGAAAAGCGATTAAATTTATTTCAAACTTAAATTGGATTTGAAGAAGAAAACCGTGCCGCAGACCCGACTGATGAAACTGTGAACTTATTGGCACATTAGGACTGAAGGCTCTTCCAAGTCCTGGTGGACCTGCAAACCATATCAGCTACTATTAATGTTATAAATCATGTTATCCAACAAGGACGCAGGGCCTTGAGGCTGTAACAACCAGAAACAGCCTTAATGGGTTTTTTTCAGTAGAAGTCAAGATTTATCACCTTATTGACGTCGTGTTCTCCACCGCTGAGTGCATGATTTTCTAGCTCACATTGCTTCCTTTGTTAAAACCCAAATACAGAATCAAGGAGAGGTTAAAGCAGTTAAAACACAGTGTTGTTTTTTTCAAGTTCATGGCTTAGATAACTGCTGTTTTACTCAGCCAACTGTGATTTTGATGCCGAACAGATGACTCTGTTGGAGTCAAGCCCTTCTTCATTGTCTCCAGCTCCCTCACATCAGACAAGAAACACTTCAAATCCAGAATCGCTTGATCCCAATTCATGTACTTTCATCCCGATCACCTTCACGAGTTCAACTGAGGATGTTTTTCTCTTTCTCTCTCTGGTACTGACTCTCAGACACTGATGGTAGAGGCTGCTATGTAAAGTGTCTCATAAGTATTAATTCATCCCATACAGACACATTCATACGCTGCAGCTGGAGCAACTTGGGGTCAAGTGTCTTGCCCAAGGACACATCGGACTTATGCCTGTTATTCCAAGTGAAGGCAGTATTGATTACGATGTTTTTGGGTTGTTTGATATAGTTAAAAAATAACCATGACATGAGACAGTAAGAGACTAGCTGACTTTGATTTGGTGCTGCTAAGAAAATAAGGAATACATATTTCTTACTCAACTCTCAAACTCTTGAGTCCAGTACAGCCGTTCTAAGTGTCTCGTTGTGGCTCATGGTGAACAGGTTGGTCTTATAAAATCCCACCTTGTTGTGATATTTGCAAACAGACTCACTGTATTTTCTGTTAAAGGCCCGTCTGAGTTTGTACTAAAGCAGGACACACTGGTCCAGGTCCAGTGTTTAGTGTAAACTCCTCCCCATATGCTGGACTGGAGGAAGAGCTAGTTGTTGTGATTTACTGTGTGAAGTGGACACACTGTATTTGTATGTGGTACTGTGTGTCATATATATCCTCAGACTGTTTTCATGTCCACTTTCCTCCTCATCTGTTTTGACTCCAAACTTAAACTGCCCTCCCCGCACTCCCAGATGTAAAAACAAGCCCATCACAGGCCTGCTAAATCTGTCAGTGGATGCTAAAACTGTAGCCCGACATGTCATCCAAACACGCTCTGCAGGCTGACACGCTGCACAAAGGCAATACAGGAGATTTATTTTTGGGATGGAAGATGAACAACATAGTTATCTTCATGTAAATGTCTTTTCCTCTGAGACCTGGTTGGATTTACGGAGGTGAATCATTGCTCTCTGAGCCATAACACAGGTGCTGGGATTCTAAATGTTTTTATACACGTCTAGGACATTAAACCCCACTGTCCCTCTGAGATGAATATGAATGAATAGTCTGTTCATGATTTAAATACAGGACATGGGACGGGCATGATGCCAGTCTGGAAGGCTGGGGTTAGTTGAAGTTCAGAGACGTGTCGTGGTGTCTATGTTTTTTTTGTAATACATCAATCCTAGTTGTAGTCTGCTGCCGGGAAAGAATTTTTATTTTAGACAGCAAAATAGAAAATTGTCGTTTTTGCTCCAATAAGAAAAAAACTTATAATAGTCAGTCCCTTAATTTATTTCACCAAGATCTACAAATCAAGCCAGACGAGCATCTAAATGGTAAATGGACTTGAGCTTGTGTCACGCTTTTCTAGTCTTCTGACTACTCAAAGTGTTTTTACACCACAGGTCACACCTACACATTCACACACTGATGGTAGAGACTGCTGAGTAAAGAGTCCATCAGCAGTAACTAATTACACTCATAGACATTCATACACCACCGACGCAGGCAGCGGGAGTAATTCAGGGTTAAGTGTCTTGCCCGAGAACACTTAAGATGGAGAGACGACGACTCTACTAACTGAGCCATAGTGGATTCTGGCCTCACCTTTAAAAAAATATGCCGACTTCCACCATTGAAATAGTTCAAATTTTTTATTATTTATGTTCAGATATCTAGCTAGACTGTTATAGTTGTGTTTTAACAGGTCTTTTGTTATAAAGAAATCTATAAGACAGAGAGTCGGACCTGCACCAAGAAAGTGGAGCCACACACACCAGCACTGCACTACAATAAAATACTTTATCGCCCCCCCAGGGAGAAATGTGTTGTCACAGCTTTGCACAGTTGGTACACAGGTTTACACATATATTATAACGTACAACTGGAAGTAAAAGGAAGAAACACACCAACAATGAAAAAGGCCAGTCAGCGTGAAAGAGCGGTGCTGTTGCAGCAGAGCATGCACCATAGACAGCGTACTGTGTGTCTTTATTTATTATATATTCTTTATATTTATAAAGCACCAAATACATATTTTTTTTTACCTACATGCTATGAAACATCTAGACTTCTCAGGTCTTTCAAAACAGGTGTGGTCAGTGTCTCCAGAATTAAAACCAAGCAAGGTAAAGTGAGGAACAAGTTTCTGGAGGTTTGAAAAACTAAAGACACAGTGACTACAGGGATCAAACCTCTTCTTAATAATAATGCACAATGTGTCTCTGATCTCAAGCTTACTTTAGAATGATGTTAACTGGCTTTTTAATGTACCCTAAATGCTGACTTGTTTTTCATGTATCTCATGCACGTTGAATTGCTCTGAATGACCTGTAAGAGTGTCCTTAATGTGTATGAAACAGAAAGAGGGAAATATGAGTGATTGACTGACTTCTTTTTTTGTCTAGGTGTTGACTTCAAAGTGAAAACCATTTCTGTGGACGGTAACAAGGCAAAGCTTGCAATATGGGTGAGTAAAATAATCATGTTGCAGTAACTCTCATGAGACAGAAAGATGAGCCTCGTTCTCGTGTGTCAATCAGGGCAGAGATTACAGCGTTTCACAAATGGTTTTGGCGCAATCTCTTGAAACATTCTTAAAGCTTTCAGCTACCAGATACGCTCCCAAAATAGCTCATATTTTACGCAAATCACGACGGTTAAGCTGCAAGAGTCTGCAACTCTGCAGCCCGAACCTGTAATTCATGTGTCAAATTAAGTTGTCGTGTCTATGGGTGACACATGGCAGAGGCAGACAAAATGACACGTTTCTTTGACATCGTCTAAATGACTGTCGACAACATGTTTCGATGTTTTGAGAGGATGAATGTTTGACTCTGGATGTTTTATTTATTTCTTCATCTCCTAATTGACTTCTTGTACAGTCCTGATCTTTATGTTTTAACAGAGACTGAATACTAATGAAGTTTCAAAGGGAATCCCCTTTAATGATGCTGATTTTGAAAGCTCAAGGTTTTACTTTGCCGCGTTGAAAGCATTGAAGAGCTTCAGGATTTGTCTGAATCTGAGAATAAAAACTGTTTCATTTCCCCTGCCATACAGAGCAGTCACCAGCTTTTATTGTACAGAACAAAACATTACACCTGTCAGTACAAAATAAAATATTTTCTGAGGACCCAAAGACCAATGACAGAAATACACAAGTATTATTCATGTGATGACAAACATCATGAAAGAATTCAACAATATGTTAGAAAGTGAAATGATTCAGAGGAAAAGAGACAACCTGTTCTGATCAGTCACAAACAACCAAACTATGTTTTTGCATAAATGTGCTGAAACATCTGTAAATGGTTAAGATGATTTGCACAAGAAACCAGAATTATTTCATGTGTTTTTGAGATTTGTGTATTTGTAGTGCCCATGCATAGGTCTTGTCAACCTTCACTATGAATTCCTTGCATAGCTAATGTTGAATATTTGTCCTTGCTTTGTATAACGTGACCTATCAGGTGACCTCGGGGGTCTTATATATGTGGAGGTGTGTCTACTCACTAGTTCATGTCTGATGAAGGGCGAGGGCCCTGTGGTCATTATTCCCATTAAGATTTAATTGCAGCTTCTGGTGTGTGGACTTTTGTTTTTAGATTAGAGCCAAAGCAAGTGAGCAAGCAAAACAGTTTCCATAAAACAGCTACAGTCTGTCTATACCCTCATGTAGCCAGAAGATGGTGCCCTTGTAACACCATCTCTGCCTCTGTGAGGGACACTGTAGTCTGCCTTGTTGTTTATGTCTATCAGTCCTGCTTTTCCTTCCATCAAAGTCCCCTGTTTGTCCCGTCCAGTGTGTTCACTCGTGTTGAACTGGTTGTGTTGTTGATTTTCAGGACACTGCAGGACAGGAGCGCTTCCGAACGCTGACGCCCAGTTACTACCGCGGTGCCCAGGGAGTAATCCTGGGTAAGTCAGACTGCTGACACCATCATCGCTCAAGCACCTGTGTGTGTGTGTGTGTGTGTGTGTGTGTGTGTGTGTGTGTGTGTGTGTGTGTGTGTGTGTGTGTGTGTGTGTGTGTGTGTGTGTGTGTGTGTGTGTGTGTGTGTGTGTGTGTGTGTGTGTGTGTGTGTGTGTGTGTGTGTGTGTGTGTGTGTGTGTGTGTGTGTGTGTGTGTGTGTGTGTGTGTGTGTGTGTGTGTGTGTGTGTGTGTGTGTGTGTGTGTGTGTGTGTGTGTGTGTGTGTGTGTGTGTGTGTGTGTGTGTGTGTGTGTGTGTGTGTGCCTCCAAAATGTAAAGTTCACATCCCTGGTTGTAAAAGTAACGTGATGGCTTTTCATCCTGTGACCTATAAACACGCACACACACACACTCTCGCCTCTCTCTCTGGAAGTTAGTTTATACCCTAAAGTCCGTGTCGTAGTATGGACATGCATGTACATTATGCATATGAACACACACAGGAAGTGAGTTAAACCTCTAAAACAGACTTCCTCTGCAGCCTTCTGCTCTAATAACATATAGAAATACAGCACATAGAGCTCCTGTGTGATGCTGTGGAGACTACGCTATGTTTTTTTTATTTTGATGTGCTATAAACTGAATTAAGAATTAAGACCTCTTAAGAATAAGAGGTCTGTTCTTTACAGCGACAAGAAAAAACATTTCAATGTTTTTAGAAACTTCTTCATTTTCATCACTCCTAAAACATCACTGTTTTAAACTGTTATAATACCGCCTTTCTTTTTCCTGGGTGAGATTCAGATTGTGATAATTCAAAGGTAAATGATGACTGCTTATTTCCACCATACTAGTTTTTTTTCTCCCACGTTGTCCGTTTGTACAGATCAATAGAAGAAGAGATGTACACTTGATAGTCAACACAACACGGCCGGAGAAACATCATCACTGCTGCAGAAGAAAGAAAAATTACATTAACAAGTTCAACAGAAGTGGAACATTTTTCTGCTTCCCTCTCTCATGAAAATACAAGCATAATATTCTGTTTACAGTCATTAACCCTTAAATCTTCTCCAGTTGTTAGCGCTTTAAAAATGAAAAAGGAGGTAGTTGTAGGCAAATCACATAGGTGCAGGGCAGTGCAAAAACAGCAAACTGAAGAAGATGATAAACCTGCATACTTTCTCAAATGCCACAAAAAAAGGTTTTTATTAATCACAACGTTTCAACCAGAGGTCTTCTTCAGGTGATGACCAGACGTCTTCAGCTTCTTGTTGATGCTGGAATTGCTCTGTTGTCTTATTATGGATTAAGAGATGGAGAAAACAGAAGCTTGAACAGAATCACTTTGTAGCCTAAGTAATGATGACATTGACAGTTTAATGAAGTATTTTCCTCCATTGTAATTTTCTTTATCTCAGTGTACGATGTCACGAGACGGGAAACCTTCACCAAGCTCGACAACTGGCTCAACGAGTTAGAGACATACTGCACAAGGAACGACCTCGTCAAAATGCTCGTGGGGAATAAAATCGACAGGGTGAGTGTGTTCATATATAAAATGTGTGTTTCCTGTCAGGTAGAAAAAGGTTTCAGCTTGCTCGCTTAAAGCCTCAGCTTCACCTGAAGTGATGAAAGAAGTTTAGCAGGGGAAATTTAGATTTGGATTTCAAAGTTTAGAAGAGCATAAAGACATTACAGCTTAGTTTCACAGAACAGATTCATAAGTCGGCTAAAAGAATGAGAATCAGCTTCCAGCCATTTGACAAATGACAGAGCTAAATGACGGTGGCAGACCCATTTTCATATTTCAGGCAGCTGTTCTTAAAAATGCCCACTAAGTAGAGCATTAAGAATTTATTGTGTCCTGTTCTTTGTCTGTGAAAATCACTTTTCCTCTCCACCCTGTGACGACCACAGTGGCTGACGGCTCCGCCCGGCAGACCTCAAATAAGCCATTACCTCTCTTTTGTTTTAGGAAAACCACGAGCTCGACCGGGCCGAAGGCTTGAAGTTTGCAAGAAAACATTCCATGCTTTTTATAGGTAAGTCGGGGAGGAGGATTCCCTGCTCCGCACAGACCTGCTGCGCACGAGACATTCACACAGCTTTAGAAATAACTATCATAGTCTCTGAGGAACGCTCTCAAAGGTCTATTTATAAAACCATTTTATGTAACGTCTTTCATGTGCTTTCTTTTTCCCCTCGGCTTTTTGCTTTTCAAGATTTCCGTTAAATGGATCAAGTATAGATGTTTACTTTTCTCAAGTTCTCAAAATACCATTTTCTAAAAAATTATTGTTAAAACGGAAACATTTCTTTCTGATCTTTCCAAGTTTGACAAAGAATTTCCTAGAATCTAATTCTGGTGTCTCCCGTCTTTGAGGAGGTGTTGACTCTGGTCCTTGATAACGGTCTTTGGTTCACTGTTCATGTCGGAGGTTGAAAGTTAGTATTTTCCAACACTCCGCACTGAAGCTCAGCAGAGAATGACATCCAGAAAGGAGAACAACCAATATGAGATCTTTAAGGCAGATTTTTTTTTAAGCACATTTTTAAAAATTTAGAAATAAATAGATCTATAAATCTTTTCTCTCCTTTGCAGTGATCTGACTGCAAATTAAATCAAAATGCTGCTTTCTGATTTTGTTATTTGATTGTCAACTGGGTTGTTGCTCGGTATACTATTTGAATTCAGTTTCTGTCTGTGAGTCACAATTTTTATTGATTTATTTTATTGCAAAGATGCTTACAGCAGCATGTTTTGTGTTACTAAAGGGGGTGTTCATGTTACGTTTGCTGATCAAACTGTGAGATGTCTAGATGCACCGGTTGTCTGAAGTCTGCACAATGATCAAACCTTCTAACTTTATTGGAGTTTTTTTGTTTTCATGTGTGCAGCCAGAGACGACGTGATGTTTCTAAATCACCCAAAGCCTTGTTTTCTACATTATATGCTCCATTTAAAAAAAGTTTCCATACATCAGCCAGAGGCTCATAGCAACCCAATATAGCAGTCAGATCTTATCAAAAAGCAGACATTCAAACTCCTCTCAATTTCTTCCTAAAATAAACTCAAACTTTTCCTGCATTTTTATGTTTCTGTCTTCACCTCCTCACATCTCTCTTCTCTCTCTCCCCCTTTATTTCTCCTCTGTTCTTCCAGAGGCGAGTGCCAAGACCAGGGACGGTGTTCAGTGTGCGTTTGAGGAGCTGGTGGAGAAGATTATCCAGACCCCCGGTCTATGGCAGAGCGAGAACCACGGCCGAGGAGTCCAGCTCACCGACGAGGACGCGGGAGGCGGAACCTGCGGAGGCTACTGCTCCCTGGTCTAGACAAACGATGGAAAACACCTTCACACACACGTGGACGCCACACACTCAAATATAAACATGGACACAAACACACACACCCCTCCCCGCTGTGTCATCCTGAGCTGAGCCCTCTCCTCAGACATAGAGGCAGTGGAGGTCTGAGGGTCGACCGTCCGTCTCCTCGCTGTTCACACAGACTTTTTGCACACTTTCTAATAACAATGCTGCGCTAATATGCAACTGCAGCTCCGCCTTCCTCTTAACGGACACCAAGTGAGGGTTTGTTTTTTTCTCCTCGTCTTCGTTTTGAGTCACAGTTTTGTGCCGTTTTTAGAACCCGGGTCAAAATATGAGCCATTCTCATTTTACACATCGAAAGAAATAATTAAAAGAATTAACCAAAGTCACACACATGAATAAATCTGTGAGGGATGATGATGAGAATGGAAACAGTTTTAACCCCTAGGTTTTCTTTTTTTCTCCAGCATGCTGATCATCGTCGGAGCACCTTGCCTTAGCGAACACATCTGTATCAATGCAAATCCAACTTCTCTCCAGTGTGAGCCTTTCCTCTGCTCTGTCCTGTGCTTGATTCCCCCCCCCCCCCCCCTCGACTGAACATTACGCTGCTTATGAAGAAGCTTATCAAGCCAGGCTGACTTTGTTTTCTCATCTCGCACACTCTCAGTCTTTAAAGGCCTGGATCATGCGTTTCTTTTGTTGTTCCACAAACTGCCTCATTTTTCTTCAGAATATAATAGAGTTACCAAGTGTCTGGAATGATGTTTTACTGCTTTTATTGACTTGGACTTCAAACCTGTGGTGTGTTTTGAAGAGTGCATGAATCAAAGAGATTGGCACTAGCGAGCTTTCCACCGGGTGCCCGAAGAAGAGGGAACCTCTTGAAATTGCACGCCTTTGTTGTAACGAGTTGCTTTAATGGAGTGCGACTCACTGGCACTCCCTCACTCAGACAGATAATATCAGTAATATCACTAGCACTGCTGCAGTTATTCATATACATCCGTTTTGACTGGACAGAGACAAAGGAAAAGTGTTCAATATAAGACGGGGCAGTGAGTCATGAGGGTGTTTCCACTGGGTTTCGGAAAATCAAAGAAAGAGCTGTGTGCTCCACATGGCTAATGGATTTCACAGTACTCTATCTATCTGTGTGTTTTTGTATCTGAGGAAAGCAGTTATACATGTACTGTACCCCTGACCTCTGACCTCTCACCATGTTTGTAGAATCTGAATGCTGATGTGTGTTCTTGGAAAAAATCCTGGGAAAAGTCTAGCTCTGAGAGTGTGATCTTGTAACGGGGATTCAGTGAAAATGATATGAGTACGAGTTAGATTTTATTTTTTAAATCTCTTTTAAATTGCATGTGAGTCTCTGCGTGCCATCTTTTTTTGTGTTTGTTTGTCCAGTGAACGGCCTTGTTAGGCTTTTTACTATAAACAATATAACTTATATTTAGCTAAAGTAAGTTTACCATTTTGATTTTAATGGTATAATAAAACAAAAAGGAAGTAGGCTTTTACTCAGTTATCTCTTTTGTGTTCAATAAATATGTTGGAACATGTAAACCTTGTAAATTGTGTATTTTTAAGGAATTCGTTGGGATGATTCCTGTATGAAGTGTAAAGCTGAATGTAAACATATTTCACGACAAACTTCCCTCTGTATTAAACGGAATAAAAATCTTTTTTAAGCTACAAAAGGACATTTTTTGATAAGTTATATTTGAGCAAAAAGTTGATGTGCAAAACGTGAATTAATAGAAAGTATGTTAACATTGACCAAACATATTTTGCCACTCGTGACGGCGATTCTGACATTAGTTGGTAAGTCAGGCACGAGGTTCCGAGTTGTTCCGACTGGAGCAGGTGTTCATGTGCATTTTAAAACTTGGAGAACTTGTTTTTCCGATGTGTCCTACACCACATGAATGCAGCATAATGCACATTAAAGGTGGAGTCAGCATTGTTTTATGCTGCTTGTAAATACAACATTCAAACTGGGTCCCTCATCCCCACCAGAAGCACACACTCAGTGCTGGATGTAGTGTGTCCATCTACTACTTGTACACAGCAAGCTACAGCACATTATGACGAGCTAACCGCCGGTGTCTGGAACCTGCCTGTCCAACAGAAAGCCGACCAACTCCGCGTCTGTAGGTGAAAGCCAACACAAGGTTCACCCTGGAGCTTTATCCGCCCGGCGTTTCTCCTCACTGTGATTGTATTTTCTCTTCTTTGCTGCTACATCCACATCCACCATATTTGCCTGTTTGAATTTGCGTCCAATCGCTGAAATATATCCACTCCTAAATTCACCTGTGTGCCTTCATTGATTGGAGGAAACACACCAGCTCTCTGTCCAGAAACATCCTGTGGCAACCAGAAAGAAAATTAAAAACATGAAACTCCAGTCAGAGGACAGAGTCTCTGCAGACACAGTCACCACCACACATGTATGGAGCAGCATTACTTTTGTATAAGTCTATATTGTATATTTTATCTTTAAAGCTTTGCTGTTGACTCGGTTACTTTTACAGCACTACTGTATAAAAATGAAAAAATGTCCTCTGATGTTCAGATCTTCAGCAGAGATGACCAATAGCTCTACTGTCATCGTTGCCATGTTGGAAATGTCGCTGGTAGGTGATGGGTTTTTCACTCAGCGCCCTTTGCATTCCTCTGTCCTCTGAATAAAGCGTCATGTTTAAACAGTGTCCGAGGAACCCTCAGAGCCTAGACGTGTGATCTATCTAAATCATCTTGTTGGCAGACGTCTCAGGAAACACCACCACAGCCATAACTCACTCTACCAGTGCTTTAACTGGGATGTGCATAATTCCTGGGCGATTATGAAAGGGTCTTGGTCTGGCAGCGAGGACCCCTTCCCTTGTAGCAAATCCCTCATCTCCTGCCCGCAGTCCAGGCAGCCGTCTGGAAATATGTCTCAGTCAAACAACAACCGAGGTGCATGGTGTAACAGTGCCTTCATGTGGTCCAAACATGTGCCAAGCTGGAGGGCTGCTGTTTCCTCAAGCCTGCACTGGAAAAACATCAGCGACTCAAAGATCTAGGCTGACAGGTTCGATATTATCAGAGAATCATTTACATATTGTGTGAAGTATAGCATTGTTTCATAATCCCCCTTTAATGCTCTATGAATAATACTTTCTATGAAGAACACCTGCGATTGTGTTCAATGTGGAATTGACTCTCTTAATTAGTCCGCAGCTGAACAACTCCCCATCTGTCCAGTTGTGTCTATAAAAATCTAAAACATGTTCAAAACATGAAAAGGAAATTTCCTCAGCCCAAGGTGATGTCTCACAGTTACTTGATGTATCAGCCAACAGTCTCGTACATGAAAATATTCATGCACAATCATAACAAAGAGGAATCAAGGACATTGTCACCTTTGGGAAGCTGCAATTGGTTTTATATTGGTTACATTTGTTATCTAGACCAGGGGTTCTCAAACTTTTTTAGTCCATGGACCCCTTTCAGGTGAGAAATTTGTCTAAGGACCCCCTCATTATCGTAACATTGATAAGCATATATTAATAATATACTATGTAGTACTTTGCAACGATAGAATTTGGCTACATTTATACTTAAGTTATACTTATAAGTTATTCATTTTATAAACTTTGCGAAAATGTTGGCTCCGAGGTGTTTTGAGTTTTTTTTTTATTGTTGTACACTATGAAGTGACAGACATGTCACGATCATATTAGAATTGATCTAATGGCCCTAAGGTGGGCGGGAGTACTGGACAAAATAGCTGATTTCATCGGTGCAAGAGGTCCCAGTTTGTAGATATGCTTTTTCAATGATATAGCACACTTTTACAATTGTTTTTAAAGTATTCCGTGGACCCCCAAGCTATGGTTAGTGGAGCCCTGGGGGTCCTGGGACCCCACTTTGAGAATCACTGATCTAGACATGTTACTGCCTGGAATTTGGCATCATGTGTCAGAGGGTTAGGGTTGAGGTTTTTATAATTTTAGCTAGCCAGTAGAGAGATTGCTGGTTTTAGGCAATCTTGTGTTTTTTCTTGAAATACCCAAAGGCCAAAGTCAGCCGATCAATCAAACCAGACATCAGGTGTGACATCAGTCAAACAAAACATAAACATATTTTTTGTTGACCTCTCCACACAGACACTACATACAATAAGTGACAACGAGGTCAATGGATTTATTTGGAAAAAGATAAGACCTGGTTGTAGTCGTTGGCTGTACTGCAACTGCAACAACACAAACCTTCAAGAAAGCCTGGCTGAATGGGCATCTACACTTTTCATATTGCCCCCACTTCCTTGCTTGTGAGGCCTGTGAGCAGCTCTTCAGGAGCAGCTTGGTGGACCGCTGTCTGTGTCTGAGCATACAGCCCGGCGCTAAGCTAACAGAGCAGATCTGGATCTCATTAACGCCGTCTTGTCTCTCCCTGCTCCTCCTCCTCCTCCTCCTCAGGCCGTATGGATTAGCACTCAGACGACGAGCCCCTCAGGAGAGCCGTCATCCTGTCATGTGTAAAAAAAGTTACGAGACGTCGGGCATCGTTTCATAAGGTGTCGGGTTGACAGACGTCGCTCACTTTGTCATGCTCACTGTCCGTTTTCTCTCAGGTAATTGTTTTGCCATGCTGCCTTATAAGAGTGAAGAAGAGAGCGTGAGGGTGACTGTAAAGACCGTCCCTGAGACAGAGCTATACCAGAGTAGTCTATGGAAGTAATAATCCAATATCTTTGCCATGACAGCTCTGTGATAATGAGAACGTGATACGGCTGATAGCAGGAGGCGCAGCGGGCCACCTATAAGTTCACTCTGACAGACTTTTACAGCCCTCAGGTCTTGGGGTTTAATATTTATAATCGCCTTTCTTTCCATTCCCTTCAGAGGACCTCCCCAGCTCCGGGTGGAGAGGACGGTTTGAATCATCACTAAGAGGATGAGTCCAGGTGCAACTCATTGTTCATTACTTTTTCTTTTTAACGGGGCAAAATGTTTCCTTTCCAAAACAATTCAACCTACTGATAAGACAAGAGAAACACAGAAAAAAAAGCTGGTTGCAGGTAATAATGACTTCATTAATTGATTCATTAACGTTAAGAGCTTCTTGGATCCAACATGCCAGCTTTGTTTGGTGGCTGTGTCGTCAGAGTCGGTCGTCTCTCAACCTGAAGGTCAGGGGTTCAGTCTCCAGCTCCTGCAGCTACATGTCCGATGT
The DNA here is from genome assembly GCF_963930695.1 of Labrus bergylta. Taxonomy (NCBI): domain Eukaryota; kingdom Metazoa; phylum Chordata; class Actinopteri; order Labriformes; family Labridae; genus Labrus; species Labrus bergylta. The sequence continues at coordinate 20,957,105 of NC_089214.1, read as the reverse complement.
GTCCTTGGGCAAGACACTTAACCCCGAATTGCTCCCTCTGCTTTGTTGTCGGTGTATGAATGGGATTAGTGACTTCTGATAACAAGAGGGAAGGAACACTGAGAACTCTGAAATACACAAAAATACAAATAAGACCAAATCATGACAGATTACGTTTTTGACTCTGAAGTCAGGCTGAATTTCCGCCTGATCAAACGTCTTTTATCTCACTGTGTACAGGGCGCCATCAGAGTTGGTTACAGTCCTACTAAAAAGACCCCAAAGGTTTCCTGTGTAGGTCTGCAGACATTTTCACTGTTTACGTTCTGAGGTGAGGTAGAGGAAAGTGCTCGTGCTCCTTCCCTTCCTTTTTAAAGTCAGCACAAAGTCGAGCTCTGGCCTCTCTTAGGTTACCCCTCTGAGCACCAGAAGTCTGTGAGGTAATGACCCGGCGTGCCCAGAACTGATGGCTCTGTCACTGCAGGTGGAAACACTTTTGATTACGTGGGACCTCGTGTTTACACTGTTGCACCCGTTTACACTTAAGACCCTTTGACATTCTCGTCAGGCGACCGCAGCTTCCAGTTTCAGGACTCTGATCTGTTTTGAGCGCTGTGACCTGCTGCAGGCCTCTGTGTCCTTCGGGTTACGGGGAAGTCAGTCAACCCCCCCCCTCCCCTGACTCCATATGACAATCAATGAACCTTCATGTGTGGGCCTGGCTCCATATTTTTATATTCAACTACCTGCATGGTCATAGTCTAGAATGTACAGTAAAAACATCTTTGGAAAACAGAAATTGCTTCAAATTCTTTCAACACAGGAGCTTACCTACTTCCTTATAAGCACCAGACTCTTATGAATACCCATCAATCATATCAGGACCCCTTAACTCAATAAGAACAGGCCCCAGGTAAGCAGGAAACCTCCATCTTTGTTTGGTGTGAACCTCTGGCCTTGGGTCCATGTAAGTCAAATCAGCTAGTAATGGAGCTGTAATTGAGTTTCCTTGTATTTGATACTCTGTCAATCTAATTTAAACCTAAATGATTGTATTGTAACTCACCCTTGTTATTCTCAAAAACAGTGCGACCTGTGTACAGGCCCCTGAAGGAACCAGGAGACACGAATGCCTCACCCTCCAAGAGAAAACTCCTTCTCGCAGTAGGGGTTGCTTTCATCCACGGCCTCGGGTTACTGTGACAATAAGCAACAAGGGCCGAAGACGGGCCTGGCAGCAGGGGCGCCACAAGATGTAGAAACAAAAATGGAAGGATGAGTTACTTCATTCATCATCCCACCGCCGCCCGTACTCAGCCGTGTTCGAGGTGGGCTCACGACGCCTCTCCCTCTTGTATATCGTCATTCAGTGTGTCAGTTCAAACCAGCCGGATCTCACTCATGCTACTGCGACAACATGGCCACAAATACCCATGTACTCTGGCCATCAGCTTCTATAATAAACTAATCACTCTGTATCAACACGGGCTGGGTGTAAGCTTTCCACATGCCTCAAACATCCTCGACAGACTCGACGCATGCTTCTGCCGTGGTGCCGTGAAAAACACAGAATCCCACATCCCACACAGATGATTGGCATGTATAGAAACAAATTCATTATTTTGTATAAATAATCGAGCCCCTGTGTTGTAATTGCACTGCTTGTTTTTCTTTGCCGAGCTGATCTCGATCGGTTGGACCAGAGAATTTGTTGTAAACCACCAAGACTTTTAGCTCACATTTTCACTGACTTTGAAGAGACAAGGAGGTCTGGAAGGCTCTGGAAGGACTGTCTTTCTTACAGGGAAGTTTTTTTTTTCACTAGGCAAGACTTCAACCTGGTAGAGCATTTAGCTCTTTTTCAGGTTTCGCAGGGTGGAGGATGTACCTGAAAGTCATAGCTGAGTAAAGGGAAAGATATCGTACTGAAAAAGAACTTTGGCAATAGAGGAAATCAGATATTTTAATATCGAGTCAAAGTCAAAGTAGCTGAAAGCCACACTCACACTAGGCAATCCATGCCCAAGCACATTTCACACCCAAAGTCCAGTTTGTTTGGCTAGTGTGAGTGCTCCTTACGGTACACTTCTTTGACCCTGGCACGGTTTAGAGGTTGGCTTTGGCATGGGAAAAGTCGCTCTGTACGGGTACGCAAATGTAATCATGACATAATAATCAATCGCTGCCTGACATATTGAGAAATCCAGGAGTGTTGCGGGGCCACATCTGACCAAAACGACTCAATATGAGTCACTAAACTAAAGTCATGTTCTCTGTGTTGTTCTCTATTGTGCCGACTCGGCTTCTGATAAACAAGGATGATGTAAAGCCATGCGTGTGCCATGAATTAATTACTGTGAGTTTCAAAACAGAGCCTTTCAGGGTTTTCTATAAGTTATGCAAAGGTATCAAACTGAGACTAGAGAGAGGAAAACATCAGGTACCCTTTACAGATGTAAACTAATACAACTATCCATTTCTAGTTTTTTCTTATTTAAATTATTGGCTTAAATTAGCGTGAAATTAGAGACCAAGTGATGATGTATGTTCAAGAGGAAACCGTGCTCGGGTTCAGTTAGGCTTGGAGAAATGTGAGTTCAGGCCAGTGGGGGAGTGGGGACAATCTCAGGGTAACTGTAAGTGCGCGCTTGCTGTACTTAAGTATTAAATGTATTTTTTCACATTAATTACATGTAAGTATTAAAAGTAAAAGTACAAATTAATAATGTTAAAGTGTGGCTTGGGCATCCCCATCACCGGAAAACAGAGTTTTGGATAGAAAGTAGATTTATTTATTTAAATGTAGTGGAGTAAAAGTGGAGGTTGACAGAAATATATAAACTAAAGTAACGTACAAATACTCCCTGAAATTACTGAACTTTTACGCTATAATAAGTCCACATCTCTGTGTTTTTTTCTCTCCTGACCATTTGCAGCCCTCTGTGCCTCGGATGAAACCCGAATCGATGTTTATTACTGCACACCGCAGGAAGCTCAGGCTCTTCCACTGTATAGTGGACAATTGAATTTGAAAAAACACAAAGCCGACCTCCACCTTCCCACCAGCGGGTTCAAGTCAAATAAAGCTCTCTCCAAGGAAATCGTGCCCAGGTCACACAAACACGAGATCCTCCACATGCACGAGGGCTTCATTGAATTCAGACTGCGTGTATCCACTCTCCACTTGTCCCAGGATTACCTTTCAATCAGATTATGTAGAATAACAGAGGCGTGACAAGTGTTTTGTAATCACATAGTTTGCAAGAGTCGTTTAGCTGGGTTCAAGCAGCGGTACTTCTGTCTGTCTAATGGCTTGAAAGAGGACGCTGTTTGATCTCTGGTTACTCAAAGCTACTCACAGATGAAGAAACCAGGAAGCAGGACTTTAAGTGAACATTTGTCAGAGTTATCTTTTGTCAGCAAGGCCCAAAATAAAATGAAGTTCAGCTTTGTTGTCATGTTCTGAAGGTTTGAATCACGCTGCAGTTTAATCCTTAGCTATTGATTCCCTCCATGGTATGCTCGGGTCTCTTATCCATTCGGAACAAATGATCAAGTCTAAAAGGAAATATTAGTTTGATTTAAGTGTGACATTACACTGAAAGTTGTCCTCTCTTCTGTGGCTGCGTGAGTAAGAGATAGTCAAGAGAGGTCAAATCAAGAGAGGACAAAACTGTGAATCACAGAAATAAAACAAAAACAAACAGGCGCACAATTGCTGTGGAGAATGAACACAGTGAGGTCAATAGGGGCGTGCTCAATCTGAAATCGGTGTGCACAGTTTTGCCCCAGCGTAAACAATATGTTTAACCAAAAAAGTTGTAATGAAACATGTATGACTTTCCACAATGTAAGCTATACAGCTGGCCGAAGTCTCAGTGCAACACCCATTGGTTACTGAAGGTGGTGCTTGTGCCATATTGAGAATGCTATCTCAGCCTATCTTCCAGTCTGCCGAAAAGCTAAAGTTTTGATTTCCCAGTCAATCTACGTTCCAACCCTCACCTATGGTTCATGATCTTTGGGTATAGTGCCTGAAAGGATGAGACCCCCGACATAAGCAGCCGAAAGAAGGTTTCCTCTGAAGGGTGGCTCGGGATGTCAGGAGCCTTCTGGCCCCTGATAAGTAGAAGGAAATGGATGGATGGATGGATGGATGGATGGATGGATGGATAGGACGTTTTGCTTTGTCAACAGGTGGCACCAAAACCAACACAAGCAGAAGGTTCCTTGGAGCTATATGAATCATATGAAATGCACAGTTAGACAGATACAGACAGTAAGGCTGCTGTTTCTGCCTTACTGTCTTCCTTCATGAAACAGTTTCCTACTGCCTGATTTTATTTATTGTAAACCCAAATGTATTTACTCGTTTGTCAGATAACCCAGATTAAATTTGGAATTACTAAAGAAATAACCTTGAGGAACAAAGTGTTCTCTGGCCTTCAGGGTTGAACCTTTGTAGCTCTATTGTTGTAGCTTAAAAAAGATTCTGCTTAAAGACGAGAATTCTTGGAATGTGGGACGAACTGTTTTGGACTGTTTGTTTCAGATGTCGGAGGAAAGTGACACCTTCAGACGCCTCACACTTGCTAACCAGATGTGTGCGCATGTGGGCATTCCTCGCTTCCTGCATGCATGCGATGTCTTTGTGATGTGTTTCGGTGTGCGTGTGCTAGTAGCTACAGTACTAGGCGACTGTTTTGTCTACACATCACCACCTCCAGTTCCAATATGGCTCGCGTTATTACCCTGCTGGGCTCCAGCTTGTATTAACACCGAACAGCAACGACTACAGACCTCTCCTTTCGTTTCTGTCTTTACCTCAGCTTTAAAAAACACAGTGCCCAGGGTGAGCTTGTAATTAGAGACCAAACCAACACCAACCAGCCTCCCTACCTCCACCCCGTTGCTATGTTGTGCCCCCCCCTCTGGGCCTGAGGACAGATAGTGTAACAGTGTTGTGAGGGCGTAGTGTGATTCTGCTTCCCCACAGTTTTTTAAACCTTGGTTTTATCTCTCGCACGGCCGGAGCGGCTTTCAAATTCACACCCGCTGCTGGATGCTCGGCCTCCCAGCAGGCAACAGTGCTGCTCTCCAATATTTACGTTCACCCAATCTAACTTTAGACAGTAGCACATATTTACTTCAGTGAGGTCATGAGTTGACCATCCATTTCCACCTCTAATGTGTGGAGGAGACTACACACATGACAAGAGATCACATGAAAGATTAAAAAAAACTTCTGCTCTCCTGCTTCATCGTTCTTTCTGTTTCCTGCTCTCATCCGCTTTGGTGCCGACATTCAGGTTAAGAAATTCTGTAGAATAAATATGAAGCTTGATCCTGTACAAGTGGCCTGCTAGCGTGTTATACCAACCTGTCTTATAGTATGGCCTAATTATCTACAAAAAAATCAAATCAACTGCACACCAAGGCCAGCTGAGTAGCCCATTTCACACATGCTGTGCACTCCTGAACATTTGTAATGCATGTGAGAATATAAATCCTCCTGTTGTCTGGAAATTGTCAGTGACCCAGCAAGATACCCCGACAGTGACTGAGTTGTCTGTGCAAGGTCAGACTGTTTTTCACATCTCAAAAATGTGTGTTTTTCTTTTAAATCTTTTTTGTTTTTCTATTCAAGAGATATAGTTTCTATTGCAGGATGAAGCATCTGATACCAATGTGAGTTGGGTCAGAGTGGTAATCACCAAACAAAATAAATGTATTCGTGTCTATCTACTTGATGTATTGCTTTTGTTTTAGACACATTTTTGTTTCATGCTTGTGCTGATCTGTCTCCCTGAATACAAACCAAATGGACCATTAGGCCGTCGAACAGTTGCTATATCTCACTGGTCTTCACGCTAACTGCGGCTCAGCCAAGCTGCTGCGGGTGCAAAAATTACGACAGCTGTCTCAGGTAAATGGTGTAATATTTACTCTCTGTCATGGCAACACTGACAAGTTCTCAGTTGCATATCGTGTCGGTTTGGAGCTTCAGCATGCGATCGGATACAGCTGGAACAAGACACAACTTCATGCAGTTTCTTGGCCACATTGAATGCTCATTTCTGTGTCACATGTGAGAGAGAAATAAGACTTTGGGCACTCTCTGCTGTCGTATGAATCGATGCAAACATGCCCTCTCTGCATGACTCTAGTTAGCAATGCTGATTCACATAATGGCTTTCTCTCCGTCGCCTCTGAAACGAAGCCTCGATGGTCCATAGCCAGGCGTCTCTGAATGGATTCTGTATGTGACCATATATGTCCTCATGAAGTCGCCCCGCAGCCACTTGCACCCAAAAATGGTATAAAGTGTGTTGATTGAGCTTTGAGGAAGAATCCAGAGTGTTGCACAGAGTGTGCTCTGTCAGTGAAAGGACCATAGTTTCCTAAATCCTCCGGAGGTCCTGTGCGGTCCCTGCCAGCGTAACGCTCTGGGCTATAAAGTGTTACTGTACACTACTCCTCTGAGTTCCATGAAGCATGACCGATGATGAAGCTGCTGTGTCTCCAACAAGAGGAGGACTTCATGCAGAGCTCCACTCTAGGAATTGTGTTTGGCATTGAATTGTCATGTTCAGCCAGTGTCCATGCTGGAGACAGTTTCCCATACTCCACTTGGAGGTACTGAGAATAGTTTTGCTGGATTTTGTCCAAATACATTTCCAATGAAAAAGCAACTAATGCAAGTGAACTAAAAAGTATATCAAGTAGTGTTTGGAAGTACATCACTACTGACAGCTTACTCTGGTGACGACAGAGCACAACATTTATATTCGCACAACTTACAGTGTGTCCTGACAGCATGCAACACGAGCGCGCATCAGCGACAAAATCAGCTTGATTCCTTTGTTTCCTACTGGAGAGTCTGAACAGCCTGCGAGCGATGCATCATGAAGCAGCTTGACAAGAAGCAATGTTTTCACCCTGACGCTTGGTAATATTTTAATTTCTGTTGCTCGGGAGACGTGGACGAGGCAACGAGGAAAGAGGGAGTACGACAAGGCGCTGGGAGTGTCCTACAGAAAAATGTACTTGATTTTTTATTTTTGCTTTTCTCAGTCAACAGAGCTCATAGAGATAGAGATAGCAGCGTATTATTAATATCCATATCTATGACTATTTAAAATGTTAAGTTATTTTTAATACAGTTTCAGAAAGAACAAATGAGACAAAAACACAGAGGAGCAAAGATGGATGATGGAAGAAGAGGATTACTAAATGTGTATATCAAAATAAAAACATGTATATAATGTTTATAAAAATACACTGAGATATCTAAATAAATAAAAAAGACATAAAACAAAAGCCTCTGCAAATGGTGTCAGGATTAATTCAAACATTTCTCCACTTTTTGTGAAGAATTCAGAATTTCCTGTTAATACGCTTAAATACAAAAAGCTTTCTTGCTTTGCTCTATCTCGTTCACATCTCATTATTATGCTGTATTTAATGTAAATGTCTGTAGAGGTGAAGAAAACATGCACCACCATGTTTTTCCAACACAAAAGGAGCTTCACATTCAGAACACGACGTCATCATCAAGCACTAACATCTGAGTGAGATGATCACAAACATTTGCTTCCTATTACGGTCTGCATATGACTAACAGTCCTCTTCAAAATAATAATTTAAAAGTGCATGAAATTTGGGAAACGTTCAGAGTACAGCCGGTGAAAAATGGTTTCATATGAGGCAGCATAAAAAAAAATCATACAATGTCAGATGATATATTTAAAACGTGGTATTCCAGTGGAGGAAAATAGTCAGTATTCCTGACCTTTCTCAGACTGTGTGATGACAAAGATTAAGAGTTTTGATGCAGCAGGTAGTCAAAGACTTGTGTTTCCCCAGAGGCCCATAAATGACAAACAGGACAGGATGTGTGAGATAAATGCCAGTCCACTGAGACGGAGTATTTGCAGCGAGCCCAGTCCTAATCTGATCTCATCAAACAGCTAATCACCCATGAAGGGATCGTCAATCCAGGCAGCTCCACTCAACATATTTACACCAAACATGTGTGTGTGTGTGTGTGTGTGTGTGTGTGTGTGCGTGTGTGTGTGTGTGTGTGTGTGTGTGTGTGTGTGTGTGTGTGTGTGTGTGTGTGTGTGTTTATCTGACTGTGGGAGGAGAGAAATAAAAAATAAAGAGATCCATAATTAACATCTGGAGGAGTGGGCTCCTGCGTTGGCTGCGTGTGCCCATCTGATTCCAAATTTATAGTAACATTACAGCTTTGGCTCTGGCTGTTGGTGCTTGAGCAATGTGAGGCCTGTTTATCCAAAATTGGCTGCCACACTGATGCCATGCTGCCTGCCAGGTCTGCAGCCTCTTACTCTGTCTGCAGCCTCCCTGTGTGTGTGCTTAAATATCACAATATGCTCTAATAAAACGTGTGTGTGCTTTTGCTTTTTAATGCCTTTTAAAAAACTGATGTGACTGTTTTGTAATGCCAGTCTTCTGAAATATGTCCTGGGAGAATTATTAAATCTGGGCCTGCATTGTGTGGGAGTTCATCATGCCATGGTAAAAGACCCTGGACCCACCACCCTCTCTTTATTCACACAAACCCTGACACCGACTTTCTATACGATTGAATCTCGCTCCATCCGTCGACCATGTATCTTTGTGTTTCCAAACACAGAGTGTTAATGTGAGAGGACCTTCCAGCCTCTCTCCAGGCCTCGCTTGCTGCCAAACCGCATTCCTCCGGCAGCTGCCATTTCTTACATCTGCTGCATTGACGTGGTTTCACTTGACTGTAGTGAGGAATTTATTTAGCTTTTCTGTGATGAAATATTGCACGGAGACACTCGGCCCTGCTCTCCTCCGCGTCCTATTTGTGATCCCCCGGCTGTCATGATGTTATGAGCGGTTGTGGCTTCTGTTTTACTTGGCTGTCCGTCTGCTGCTATACAACTGCTAACACCGCCGGTAGAAAACACTCTCTGCCCCTGTAACATTATAAACAGCATGATTGTGAACACTGGCCCCAAAACACTGTGTGAAAGCAGATTGATGAGAAAGACATTTCACTTTGCAATTTAACCACTAAAATCAGCATTTATAGTTGGTATAGTTTGCCAGTTGATTAGAAAGAAATGTTCATTTAAAGAAATAGGAAAACCAGAAAACCCATTATCTGCTTCTTCAGATGAAACAATCTGTGCAGCAAGTTAGTTGACACTGTCAACAAGTTTGAATGTAATCGTGTTACAAGATATGCAGTTCAAAGCTGCGAAGAAAAACCTAGTAATGAGCTGAAATTTAAACGATTTTGGACGCCACTTACAAAAGCCTCATAGTGACGTCGAGCTGCTACTTCCCCCTGAGGTAAAAATCTCAGAATGTCTTCGACAACAGGCCCTGTAAACGTGGAGGGATGATACATCGACCTCAATGAGATACTGTCTGTGCAACTTGCAAACCGTGCAAGATTCCAATTTTCTGAACAGCGCAATCCATCAGACTGAACCCAACGTTTCAGTGCCTGGTTGAAGGCAAAACCTCACACAAAACGGGCAGTCCTATCAGCCCTGGAGGACGATCTCTGGAGGGCAAAGTGGCTCTACTGGTGACACCACAGAATGTGAAAACAGCAATCATGCAATCATGGCATATGGTGCTGCCATGAGTGGTATTTTTGAATTATGCTGCCTCTGAGAATGGCAACACCCAAACTTCATTCATAGAAGCTGAAATAAGACTGCAATGAGAGGGTTCCTCCAATGCAAAAATAATATCTTTTAAAACTGAAATATATTTGAAGCATCGTGATCATGATCTTTGTCTCTAACACCAAGCGTCCCGGAACAGAAGATCCTCTATTTCCCAGTTTGACTTCTGCTAAACTAAGGCCTTAACCTATACTTCCAACTTTTCTTAGACCTCCTTATCACAGGTTGCAGATTTTAGACTTAAATATTTGCAGGATTTTTGGGGCCTGCAGGAGACAACAGTGTACTACAAAAAAAGACATTTATTGATTGAAACCGGAGAAATAATCTGGTGTTTGAATTCTAAATCTAGAGTTTATGATCCCAGTAGATAGTTTGAAGCAGTTTAAAGGAGGAGAAGTAAGGTATCTTACTATCTGATCAGACATTAAGGAAACATGCTATGTTGAAGTGTTGGCTTCTCTGACAACAATGCAGCAGCCAGTATGTCCTCCTTCTAACTTTAGATTCTGCTCCTGAATGCTCTGGATTTGTTTGGACCAGAGAAGGTAGGCGCTTTTAAGGTGACCCCCCACACGGCCGTTTTGGACGCCCCTCGATTTGTCAGATATGAGAGCAGTTATCAGGTCAACAGGTGTTGCAGTGATGGAAGCGGTCAAGAGAAGTGGTTCAGATAGAAGTGATTGTACCCGACCTAAAAAGCCTCTGCATGTTTCTAATAAGCTCCACGAGCAGAAACGTGCTCAAACTAGGATCAATATTGGAGATGCTTTCGAAAAATGGAGAGAGGTTAGAACACAGAAAGGTTTACAGACCCATGCAGAGCTGGATAAACACTGACAAGCTTCAATGTCCACCACATGGTGACCTGCGTGAGCATCCACTCTGGGCTGCAGGAACCATTTTTGAAAACACTGTTTTTATTTCATTCTTAGATTAAAAGTATAAAAATAAAAGGTACAATTTAAAGCATTTTCCCTTAAAAAAAAGACTTAATTTTGATTTCTCGACATTTCAACCAGTGTTGTCAACTTAACTTGGAAATAAAATTGCGTCATACATCACAAAAAAAAAAACTAGCAAGGGCCCTCTACAATTCTTTATTTGTCAAGATCGATTTTCAATTTTTTGTTCCAGAAATAATGCCATTTTTACCCAATTCATCATGTTGTGTCTCTTCAGACTTGACCCTTGTTGGAAACTGCTGACCTGGAACTGACACATGGCTCACACCAACCGCAACATGTTTGGACTTAACTAATCTAAAACATTGGCAGTCTGAATAAAAAAAAACATTGTTTAGTAGTGATTGTTGAATCTGAATAAAAGATTGGGGAGGAAAGGGAGCCAAGCATGCTCTGATGTGAGGTAGCATTTCAAATCTGAGTCATTGACGTTCCTTGGCCGGCCCTTTGGACCTAAAATGAGATGCTCTTTGGTGGGCCTGCATCCCTTGAAGCAAGCCATTTGTTTGTGCGTGCCAAACAATGACTATGAATGAGCTTATGTCTGAGTAGTTTGAATCTATCTGGGGGTAATTTTCAAACACTAAAACACTGAGATGCTAGCTATCATCGGGGGGATTTCATGTGTATATGAAAACAGATCTGTCATCTTAACTTTTGTTTGCACTAACAGACAGGAAGTACTAGTTCTCACCCCTAAACTCATGCATCATTCTGCTTTCCCCAGGTTCCTCTGCTGTGGTCTGATCCCTTGTTGGCAGCCGTGCATGATCTTGGACACCGAGCACCTCTGGGTGGGGGCTCTTTGTTTGTAGCAGCTGTTTAGCAGATCTGTCTCAGGAGCTCAGAAAACGGGCAATTACCGGGATTTAGTCCGTCAGGAAACAGCTGAGGTGCTCATACGGCCGTGCTGCTGCTGTTGCCGTGACTCTTGGATGGATTCAGACACGGGATCTGGTGAGGAAATTCACAGGCATTACCCTCTGATAAATAAACAGAGATCTGTGCATGGTGGGCTTGTTTGGATGTTGGAAGGCGATTGTGAAAAAAGATCAGGCTAACCTCTGGAACAACAGCGCTGAACATGAGAGCTGTTATGTTGCACAGCTTTGTGGTGAAACGGTTACTGGGATCATTTCAGTTTACAGCGGAGAGGAGGAAACGTTTTGCGTGATTGCAGTTTGTGTAAGCGTTGTCTTGCCTACAACACGGTGCAGCTGATGAAATCATGTGAATAAAAACATGACACCAGGTATCCACAGAGAGATTTCCTGCATTCCCTCACCCCTGAAGACCCAATCCTGTTTCATCTCATGAAAAACCGTCTCTCTGTATTTCTGTGAAGGCAGTTTACTCTGGCAGCTAAAGTAGAGTGTTTCTAAACCATCCACGTTGATCTGTTCCCCGGTCAGAAAAAAACGTGCATGCCTCCACAGTCTTAAAAACTTTACTGACCTTTTTTTTTTTCTTTTTTTTGTTAAAAACTGGCATGTGTCACCTTTTTCCCAGTTTTGTTTTCAGACGGTCTTACAAAACAAAACAGGGATGATGTCCACCTGGAAAAACAGCCAGCATGTCCTCGTTTGGCCAAACTCAGCATTTACTTGTGGTTCCATGTAAGCATAGACCTCTCCTTATTGTTTCTGGTGGTTTCTGAAGAAGTTTATTATGAGAAATGAAGACAGGAAATATTTTTCAACTGCCTAAGGTTAGCTCAACACAGACTCAGAAACTGACTCTTTGCAGCAGATCTGGATCCAGAAGAAGAGTAGAATAAAGGAATCAAGAAGACAAACAGGGATATGTTTTGCTGAGAAGACATTTTTCATCAATGCATAGAATAGATGAGCTCTTTTGCTGCATACACTTTAATTAGTGGTGGCAGTAGCTCAGTCTGTAGGGACCTGGGTTGGGAACCGGAGGGTTGTCAGTTCAAGTCCTGGTGCGGACCAAGTATGGAAGTTGGTCTGGTACCTGGAGAGGTGCCAGATCACCTCCTGAGCACTGCCGAGGCACCCTTGAGCAAGGCACCTAACCCCCTCTCCACCATCAGCTCAGGAGCGCCCACTGGAGCGCTGCTCTGTCACTCTGACATCCCTCCCTTAGTGCATGTCCATAGGATCCTGTTTGTGTGCATGTGTATATATATTTCTTCAGCCTATGTGTGTGTTTCATGACGACAGAGTGTAAAAACTGAAATTTCCCCTTGCGGGGATCAATAAAAGTCAATCTTAATTACAGCAAGGAAAAAACAAACGCTGATGGCATGGAGGTGAAACTAAAAATGCATGAAACTTTGGAACCAATTTTCTCTAAATATTCGCTAACATCAGTGTATCCTAAGGCATGCAGAGATTTCTTTCAAAGGTTTAATGCATTTTAAAGTTTATATTTAGTCAAGTGGAATTCTGGGATTTAAAAGACTACGATTGGATTTTTTTAGAACCTTTTTTTAATCGTTTTTTTGCAGCATTGCAGAGAGGATCCCTGCAGAGATGGACTTTTTTGTTGAGGTGGAAGATGATTTTTCAACCAATTTATTTTGAGGTTTAACTTTCTCTAATGGTCTGGTTATTGGTTATCCTCACACAAAGATACAGAAAGAAGAATTGCTCTCGGTGTATGTCTGGTTGATCTTAGTCCAAAAAAAGAGGGATGGTGATGTTGCTGTGTCGATATTTTTAGTTTGTTGTCTGGATCACAATTGTTTTATCCAGGCAGAGGAAGCTTTGAAACAAACATTCTTTTATGGTACTGCTTTCCTTAACTTAGACAATAAGTACGCTCAGAAAGAACGTGAATGCAGCTCAATTCTATTTGGGTGAAAAAAGGGGAGAAAGTTGCTTTATTCCGAACATATAAGAAACAAATGCAAAGACAACAAACTGTTCACAGAGCACATAGCTTCTTCATTAATGTTATTCATTTAGTCAGTAATCTGTAGAAGCACTGCTCAGAGTAATTCCTCTTTAGAGTTAGCTATCATCATGTGAAGGTTCATTATATCATGCGAACTTAAACTGCTCTCATCTGCAGACATGCCCCTTGGGAGAATGTGCTAATTTAACGGGTGTAATTTGTCTGTGCAGTAATAAGGCTCCTCTGACCCTTTGTCTCCTGTATGATTAGCTCCGGTTCACGCAGTGTCCGTGATCTGAGCAGCCGCCCGCACGCATCACCTCCTCAAACATCCATGGAGTTACAACTGATCCAAAACAGCCCCAGTCCCAAAGTGATTGCAAGGCCGGACCAAGTTTTTAATCAGTCCATTCTTTCAGGAATCTAACAATTAGACTCAGCAATTTTTCTCATATTCGCGTCCAAGGGCAAGAGTTAGCATAAAGACAAAGTCCTGGCTCCAATGAACCGAGGGCTCCGCGGAGCATCCTTCACAGCAAGGCAACAAATTAGTTCAGCATGCCACAGGGGTCAGATTTCCTCATCAAATGGGAAATGATTTTCAGAGTGCCTGCGTTCTTGGATTTCATTCCATGTGGTTTGCCCGATGTCAGTGACGGTGAGTTTCTGATGAACTAAACGGCCAAGGTGAAAGTCTGGAGTCTGTCAAGTCTCGGGCCTCGCCAAGCGGGAATCTCCGCTTGTCCGTCCCATACGCCGTGATGACTGTGCAGTTGCATGACTCCCTTTTCAAATCTTTCAGCAGTAAAGAAGGGAGGCATGCAGGAAAAATTAGAATCCATAGGCAGCATGGAATATCACTCAGGTTCTAAATGGAAAAAGTGGCTCAGTGAAGTTTCACCGGCTCAGAGAAATGAGGGAACAAAGGTCAACAAGCCATATAGGATTAATTCAGGAAACCTGTCCAAGTTGATGTTCAAAGGAAACTAGCAGGGCAACTTGTTGAAGGATTGGACATATCATGTACTGAAGTGACAATATAACAACAGGAAACAGAGCCTCCAGCACTCCAGGACCCCTAAAACCAGCTCCTTTTAGTGAAGACGTGGAGGCGTCTAATATCTGAAAGTTTATTTTATTCTCATAAGAAATATAATGCATAGTAAAAGTATGATCGTACAATGATTTGTGAAATATGTATAAAAACATAACAGTGTATTTGTTACAAAGATTTAAGCGTGGTGATTTTGTACGAGACTGATTTTAAATAGGCACACATAAAAAGAAGCTCCATGTGAATAGCCTACATTATATTCACTCCATTTTCCCTCTAGTCATTTGTGATGGTTTGATGGTTTCCTAAGATCTCAACTTATTCATCTCATTATCTCAGGATAACGATACTGGTAATCCCATTATAAAGGAGTAAATTCTCTCGTAATCTGGAGATAACACAGGTGCCTGAAAACGAGTTTTGAAAATAGGTTCTTCTGAGAGAGTGCAAAAAACAGCACCGTCTTCGATGTCGTGTAAACTGAAAATATGCAATTCCTCTGAGAACAGAACATTTTCACACATGCACATTACAGTTCCAGTAAAGGTGGAAAAAATGGTAGACTCCCGAGTGCGGTTTGTTCTGCTCACGCTATTGAGCCTAACAACGCTTCTCCAGCGGACTGCACCATCATTTTGATCAGTGGAGACGGATTACAAAGTCATGCCGCCAACTACTGGCCAGGCATGTGAACATTTTTATTTGTTTTGTGTGGACCTGTGTGCACGGTGGTTTTTATCAAAAAGGCTGAATGCAGAAAACTTTTCTAAAATGTTAATTTCAATCCTAGCAAGACGCTCACTCTGGTCAGAGACGTTTCTACAGCTTTTTCCCAAAATTGTGTTACCTAAGTGAGGAGAATAAAACTTAACCAGCCACAAAATCTTTTTTATACTCTTAAATCTCTTCATGCAGTCTTGTGAGCTGTAATTTCTTTCTGGTTCTGTCTCTCCTGACGTAAGAGGGGTCTCAGCCTCGGCTTTGTGGCACAGCTCAGGTTCAGAAGGAGCGGCGGTGGCATGGTAGAGCCATTAATACACGGGGAAGAGAAAGAGGACTGAGCCTTGAGGCAACAAGACACACCTAGACATATGAGACATAAATTCAGTCTTCCCCTGGCCTCCTTTAGATACCCACAGACTCATAAATTGCACAAAGGCCCGGCTGTCCAATGGCGCTATCATACAGGATCCCAAATACCACAAGTGGTAAATTATATGTACAGACGTATCCACAACACGACAGCGGATATAGAAAAACCCAAACTTTATAAAATCTTTACTTAAAACCGTTTATCTCTTGCCACTGGTGCCCTCTTGACCTCTGCAGAGACAGATTTGAATCTGATCCCGGGTCAAACAAATAAAGCAAAACTTTCAACATCCTTCTTAAGGTAGCAAAAATACACAGCAGAGAGGAGACGCTGGGGCCCAAACCACTAATGTGTGGGATGTGGTTGATGCAGATCACTGCTGTATACATTCAGCTCTTCCTATGGTTTGTCATGATTAGTTTGTTTAGCTCTTAAAAAACCACCCCGCCTTGTGTGCCCCAAACAAACATCCTCTGTATTGTGCTCCGTGTCAAGATGTGGCCGATGGTTAGAATTAAGATTTCAGCCTGGTGACAGCAACAAAGAGAAACTTTCAGAGCTCAAACGGGGCAACATTTGTGTCTGTGCATTTGTGATGTGTCTTCCCTTTGAAACGATGAACACACTCACTCCCTGTTTGTGAGTGAACAAAGAGAGCACACAGGTTAATGACATCATTGAATTAAGAGGATGACTCTGATTGATTGTCATTTTGTGTGATGCTCTGCAGAGTTTGTATTCATTAAGGATTTTTGAGAATTAGTATTTTTGTATATATCTTGTCGCCCTGCACTGAATGGTAGCCAGACATTGACTGTTTGAAAAGGTGGAAAAGGGGTATACTATGTCCTCTTTAAATAGTAAAGAACCCCCCCCCCCCCCGTCAGATAAGCCTTGAATCACCTAAAAGCTTGTCATGCTTTTCACAAGGCAGTTTAAGCTGTCGGAGTAAGGCCAAGTTGTGATGTTTTCAACCAGTTTGTGTTCTAATATTATTTGTCAGAGGATAAAATGCCAACGTTGAACCAGTAAAAGCTTGTAAAATTAAATAATGAGAAATGAATAAAAGAAGAATCCTTTCATTTCATCAGAGGTTTATTCATTGCTTTGACCACCAAACATCTGTTTTTATAAAAGAAATTTTACATGAGAGCAACAAAGAGATATGCATTTGGTCATTGGATTGAAAATCCAGTCTCTATCAAAACAGACAAAAAGAAAAAATCTCAATTTATATAACTTAACAATAAAAAAACAAACTTTCTTTGTCTTTACAAAGTCCATAATAATAATTTATAGGCTTTAATACAAACCATGACTTTCCATTTGTCAGCATGGTGAAAGACGTGTACAGTACCAAAGTCTGCGGAAAACTTCTTTGTTCGTACTCGTTGTGTCATTGTCGGGGAGTGTCTGCAGGTAGGATCAACAAAAGCCGCCGCCACTTGCTCCTTCTTCTTCTCCTTCCAGCGAGCAGGTATCGTGTGAGGTGTGAAGGTCTCGAGTGGTCCAGAGGTTCAGAGGTGCGATTAGAAACACAAGGCAGCCGGCCCGGCACTACCCTGCAGCTACCCTGCCTGGATCAGGTGTATAAAAAACACATGTGGGAGCCCAAAAACCCCCGCTGCATAAGCAAATAGTGCCTGGGGATTGGCTAGTGCGATTGATTTCATTTTACATCCATAGGCACGCTAAGAGGAATAATATAGGCTTGTCCTTCATCTCTTTAACTTCACTTTGAACAAAACGTCTCAATGGAGGCTGTGTTTTCTGGTAGAAAAAAAATAAGAATTAAGTGCAGCTTTTAAAAAGCTGTTTGCACATTCAAGACACATAAAAGGGTCAAAGAGTCTGTGTTTGTGCAGCTCCTTCAAAGTCTTTGACCAGAAGAACAGTCTGGGTTGTCAGGAAAAAAAAAAAAAAAAAGAAACAAACTACACAACTTATAAAGGAGTGTACATGTTGACACACATAAACAGTACCTTGAAGATATACATAACATTTAGAAGTCAGCACAAGAGCGCCAACTTCAGTTTCTCCCACAAGTTTGTCTTCTTTTTCTCCCGCTTTGTGAACTCGGCTTCCTTTGCTGCAAACGTTTCTAACATGTGCACAAGTACTTTCTGCGTCAGAGATTCTTTCCATCAGATGACGAGAGGAACTCTTAATGCTGCACGGTTGAGTGAAAGCAAGTACAAAAGTTCTGATTAAAAAGAAAACGATCACACATATACACACTGACAGTAACAAATACTCTGAACACTTGCTTGGCCGACACATAGATAATACTGGAATGTATTTTTGAAGGCAAACCAAGAAACAAAAGAAGAGTAAGGGGGGGGGAGAAAATCAGACGTTTAAGTCTCTCCTCTGGCTTCTTGTAAACAGTAATTTGAATGTAATGCTAAACAGCTGAGAGGGCTGAGGATCAAACGGCATGCGGAGCTGATGGTGGCGTTCCTTCTCTCGTTCACTCTGAGCACAAACATGTGAGAAGGCAACAAATGAGTAAAAAAAACAAAAAAACAACTGATAACGCAAAGCAAAAACATCCCTTTTAGGTCATGGAATTCTTCCATCTGAAGAGATACTGAGCTGAACCTTAAAGCACGTATTTACATCTACGTGGGTTCCAGTATGTGACTTCATCGGGGTCCAGCTGAGCGCTTGTGCACGTTTCAGCCATTAAAAAAAACACTGATAAGAAAGAAATCCTTCGCTGGTTGATGAAATCCAAGGCCGAGATGTGGACAAGGTGGAGCACGCTGGCTGCTTTTCAGCTGCAGCTCAGAGCGAGGCCGGCCGAGACAAAAACAATGTTCTGTTTACAGTCAAAAAGTGAAGACTCCAGTCAAAACAAGCACAATGTCTTCAGGGAAACACGGCTGGGTGTGTGTTCTGTGAGTGTGTGCATGCTGTTTCACTTCATCAACGGGCTGTAATAGTGAGCTCATTCCTTCATGAAGGCACAGGATGTTTTCACGGCTGTGACTCTAAACTTAGTCGAGGAGGCACATCATTTGCATCGACCACAGTCAGAGTTGTTCATCTAACAAATAAGAAAGGCACTTTGGCAAAATACACATTTTGTAGAATAAAAAAGAGGAAATAAAAAAAAGAATCACAAAAATAAGTTAACATTACAAAAGTGTCTTTTTTTAGGAAATACTGCACCGTCAACGCTTGTCTGTCAAATCAAGCCAGCAAAAAATAACGATGGTCAAGGCCTCTGTTTGCACTTCATCAGACGACAAAAAGAATAAGAGTTCTCTTTCTGTTCTCACTTCCTCCTTAAACAACAGTTCTCCTCTCTTTCTCTGAAGCGGGGGAGTTTATTTGGACTCCGGCGAGTTTCGCTGGAGCAGGAACGTTTGCTGGTTTTCCATAGAGAGAAGGGAGAGTGACGTCAAGGGGGCTAATATTTCTGCACCAGCGGCACTTTGACAGTCTTAATCTCTGCTATATGGGAGGACTTCTGGATGATGCAGCTGGTTGTTCCGGAGGCGCTGTCCTTCCCCTGCGCCAAGTTGGTCAAGGCCATAGCGGCGTTGATCTCCCTCCAGTACGTCTCGTCTTTGCCCTTCACCCTCTCCTTCTGCGCGACGACGACGCCACCGCTGCTGCTGATGATCAGCGATAAACGTGCGAACACGGGGAGGAAAGAACAAAACAGAGAGAGAGGGATAAGTTAGAGGTCAAGTTCGGCTTGTAATGAAAGAAACACAGGACGTCATCTGGAAGGAGAAGGTCGACTTACTTGTCACATTTACTTGATCCATGCTCTGTGGTTTCTGAAAGCACAAGAGGAAAGAAAAGGTGAATTTTTGCAGAACTCTCCAGGATCAATGAGAGTTTATTGAAACCTAACTGAACACAAAGGGCTCAGGAAATATGTGTGTGTAAGGTATTGTGTTAGGTCTTGCACACACACTGTCCTGGTATGCAAACATGTGTTGCTCTGTTTTCTCTCTTCACTCAGACGCTGGACCAGAAAGACGTTGTTTTTTTTTGCAAGAAGCCGTCAAGAAACAAGGTGACTAATAGGATTGAGTTGAAAGACGTTTCTTATGACTCATAAACTCCATTCTGTAATATTTTGATCAAAAAACAAATGGGCCCGGGCCAGTGTAATTGACTTGTCTGAGGAAATCAGACTGAATGATTGAGCGTAAAAAGATTTGAGGGGGGAAATCAGAGGGCAGCAAAGTGAGTCAGGGAGAGAAGATGGATGCTCGCTTTTGATTCTGGGGAAATGGGAGCAATCTCTATCTCATATGTAAAACATTAGCAGGGAATAGCAAAGTCATTAAACGATGAAACCAAAACTTCTCTTCAGGGCAAACAGTGTGTTTACTTCAGAGAAAGACCATGTGCACGTCGGCGTATTAGCGCTGAACCTGTCTCGAGTCTTGGGTCCAGATTGAGGTATAGGCCTCGCCTGGCAGTGGATGTGATGACACAGGCTTGGCGGTTCATGAGGCATTAAAAGAGAGCAGAGCGTCTGGATTTTCTAGCTGTGCAGCCTCCGGGGGCTCGCTTAAGTTGACCAAACAAACAGCTAAGGCCTTCTGAGCCTTTAAGGAGTTCAGGTGTAGATGATTGGTTGACTTATGAATCTTCAAAAGAGAAGCAAATTCTCTTGAAAAGTATATTTAGTAGCAGGGATGTGAAGAAGAATTTAAAAGGGGGAGGGGCTCAAGCAGAGAAAGGGCAACTCAACCCGCCCGCACATTTGATTTTTATCAGTCATTACAAAAAAAAGATTCAAAACTGACTAAGAAGTAACAATGCACTAGAGCGGTATGATACCAACATTTTATAATATGATAGATAGTTCAAATCAAACAATCAAACATCAGTTAACTCCTGGGCAAACTGACTTCACTAACGTCTCATTCATACTCGTTTTTCTTAGTGTCATTCCCTCGACCACTCACTCTCTCTCTCTCTCTCTTACTTTCACTCACAGTAACTTATGTGTCTCTATTCTGTCTACAAACCCCCCAATGATGAGAAAAGTCCATTCTCTCCATCTTTTCCCTGCTCCACTTTTCAGAAAATGTGTGCTCAAACAGGCCGTTTGGAGATTTTCCCTTCATGACATCACAAAGGGCAGTAACCCCTCCCCCAGGTGGGTGACACTCCCACAGCTAGGTGTTTGTTCTTTCCTCTGAATCTGCCTTCTCACCGTAAACAATAGGACATGGAGCGAGAAAAGCCAGAGCCACCTGAGCGCTTCCAGAGAGGGGGCGTGGTCAGACTCAGCTCATTTACATATTTAAAGGTACAGACACAGAAACAGCCTGTTCTGAGCAGGGCTGAAATAGAGGGGTTTATAGACATGATCAAATACAGGATCAGAGTGGATTTTTGGCAAGAACCTTCACAGACATGATTTGGGGAGCTCTGAGACTTATTCAAACATTTTGAAAAGGAGGAGAATATGCAACCTTTAAATCCTCACACTATAAACCACTGCCTTTGTTGTCTATCTTTTCTAAGCCAGTTTGAGGGTACCAGATAGTTTGTCTTAACCCGGCCCTCTACAACATATCGTTCCCATTTTCTTGCATTAAGGTTGTTTCTTCAAACTTGCAGCTGTCAAACCACAAACACAGCACCCAGGAACAAATTGTCCCCTGCACACTTCTCCATGCCACATTTTCCAGTAAAGCAAATGTGAAAACCTGAGCTGCCATTTTAACGAGGCCTTCCCTACGCCACCGTCGCCGCAACACACCCGGCGACAGGCGTTAGTGACGGTTCCCTGCTGCAAATGAAAATCTGCACCCGTCATTTTCACTTGAATTTTAATCCTATGATAGTTAGAAGGGACTGGAAAAAGGTTGCACGAGGACACTGTGTTTTGGGTTTAGCATCGTCGCAGACAGCCACAGAGGCGGAGAGCCAAACGCCTGCGGGCGTCGGAGAAAGCACACAAAAGGTTTTTACCGTTCTGCTTTGTCACCTCTAACCTCGCCTAAACCCTCCTTGGAGTTTCCAAAGACCTGGATCCAGTGTCCAAGCTGCCATAAGCACCTAATTATCCCCAATGTATTGCTTTGTTCCTCTGTTGTTTTCCAAAAACGTTCCCCTTTAGTATGACCCGTGCCGAGATTTCAAGGCCTCGGGCTAATAGTGGCCTGATTATGAAATTTCCTGTAGTTTTCCATTTGTTTTCTAATGGGTATATTCCACAGAGAGAGACAGACTTCACTCTGCACAATTTTCTCCTGGAATGTGTGTGCACGTGTGAGAGGGGGATGAGGACATGATAACCCAGACGTACAAACCGCAGAATGAGATCTTAGGTTTTAGTGCGTCAAAGCGTTGAGACTAAATCCACACGTTCTTGTCTGACCACAACTCCCTGTTGTCCGATCTTTCCCTCGGCTTTTATCATGCTTTATCAGTGAGGCCCTTTTCTCTCTTTATTGATATTCATTCGGTCCCCGGGCTTCTGTCCTCTGCTTGTTCTGTCTCTGCTGCAGGAATTTGCTTTGACACCTCCCGATCCAGGCACTCGAGAACGACCATTTTCGTGCAGCCCGGCCAACACAAATGTTTCCTGTCCATGTTTTAATCAAGTTTCAACCTGTCCTCTTTCTTCTTCCACAGTTTCAAAACCCTTGATAATATCAATCTCTTCCTCGTCTTCTTTTCCTATTCTCTACTTTAGCCCTCTTCCCGATCTACTCTCTTTATTTTTGCAAGTGTTTGAAAGCAGATTGTCCCTGATTAAAAATATGCACCATTCTCCATGATCACAGCTGTGTAATTACAGGAAAATTACACTGTTTTTAAGAGTGTTTTATGTCCCCCCCAAAATATATTAGGTTAGTTTTACTGCTGCGGTGCTAGGCGTATAGATCTGTTGGTGGCAGCAGCACGAAGGTCAGTACCAGCCACATCAACAAAAACAGAAGAAAGTGTCTCTTTGTGTTTTGTGGACTTTCTGTGGGCTGTGAAGTACAGTGTGTGCAAGTCTTTCCATCCACAGCGTTAAGCGTTTCCAGTATGTGTGAGGCAGCCACTGTCCAGATGCTCTGATGTTCAGAAACATACAAAACAGTGTTTTCTAAAGGTCTCTGGCAGGTAGAGAAAGTGTGGATGTAGAGCTGATATATAGGGCCACCCTGAGGACCCCTCCCCCTTTGACCATGCACCATTCTCTGCACCCGGGAACCCCAGGACCCCAAGATCTGGAAATACACCACTTAATACAAAAACTCCATTTCCAAAGCTCTGTGCCTAAAACATCTAAAAGTCAGATTTTTGAAAACAAAAGCTGCGCCAAAGACTCAATAAATCTGCAATAAATCACGAAGGGTCTTTTATTATTTTAATTTTCTTTTTTCCACCTTTTTTTTTCTTGCTCTAATACTTTGCTACTGAACACTCTGTCACACTTCACTGTTTCCTTTGGGCTTCACTGACAGCAGGGTTTCACGGACCGCCACAGGGGAAAAGATAAAGAGTTGGATGGTTTCTGGCGGCATGCTGGAAGTCTAAAAAGAATTAGCTCAATTTACATCACCTCAAAATCATGGAGGAAGAGCATTTAAAAAAAAAAAGACCCAAAAGTCTGAGTAGCTCTAACAAAGCTCGGTGAAAATGAGGGAAAACAAGCCGGGGTGGACAAATGAGTGAGGGAGTGAGGTTACACCTGTTAAGAGGTCTACTCTCATCATTACCATCTGGAGCTGTTGTTAGCAACATTCAACAATAAACAAGGCGGGCTCTGTTGCACAAACTGAGGGCTGGGCTGAATTAGGCAGACAAATAAACACAAACACACGTACACACATTTGATACAACATTAAAGCTTCAGGTTTTGAGTTGGACTTAGAATAAGTGTTAATTCTTACATCATCAAATGTCACATGCTGCCAAAAACATCTGAGGCTTTACAATGTTTCCATAACTAAAAAAAAAAAAACAAGTGAATGAAGTCCTAAAACAAAACACAATAAATGAAACAGGGACGACTTTAAAGGATAGTCATTTTGTTATCTTTTAAAAGGAGAGGACTGATACCACTGTCAAGTCTATGAATTTACTATTCAGATAGAATAGATAGAGCCCTTTAGTTTAGCTTAGCTTAGTTTAGCTTAGAATGAGACTGAAAGCAGAAACAGCTAATCTGCTTCTAAATTCACAAATACAACTACCAGCCCATTTATTGTTAACTATTAAACTCTAAATTTCTTATTTCTTAATCATTTGGCTCACAACCCTTTAGTAATATGTTGGACTTGTTTTGGCAATCAGAGCAACCAGGTGCTAATAAAATGTGTTAATAAGTCAACTTTAGAGCTATGGAGAAAAACTTGGAAAAGACAAATCTATGCTGAAAGAAGGACAGCAAATATCTATTGTTCAAAATATGAATTTGAAAGTTTGTTCTCAAACTCAGATTTGGACGTTTGCAACAAAGATTTCTCAACTCACAGTTCACCTTCTAGCTTTTTTCCAAAGAGCTACTCGACTAATCGTGGTACCACGCTGATACCACATTGTAAGAAGACAAAAGTTCTTTCCCCAGATTATGTAAATGCGACAGAAAACCATGAAATGTGTTGGCCTTGAGTTACAAATAAGTGGGTAAAGCTCATATAATTAATCTGTTAATCAAACAATTTAAAAAGCCTAAAGTTTCACCAAGAATAATGCATTTTATTTTATATAGCGCTTTTCTAAAAACTCAAAGACGCTTTGACGAAACAACAAAAACAAAAAAAGAACGACGAGGACAGTACAGCGAGGGGGGGGGGAGTGGCAGTTAGTGGTTATAGGCAGTGTTGAAGAGGTGAGTTTTTAGGGATTTCTTGAAGGAGGTGAGTGTGGGGGAGTCTCTAATGTTTAAAAACAATATGTCACTGAGCAAGGGCTAAAATACCTTTACTTTACTTTGTCAGGAATAAGAACACACACACACACACATTCAAACTTGATAGTTAAAGAACGGAAATTAGCTAAGCAGTTATTTCTTAAGCACCAGATGAGAGCCAAAGTGGTCTGCAGCCTCGACAACCTGCTTACTGCTGACCTGTTGCAAATTCAGGTCAGGATGAGAACAGATCATGGAGTCATCACGTGGCTCCCTTTGATTCATCATGAAGACGGTAAAGATCAGAGGATGAGTCAGGACTCTCTGTCACCACCAGCTGAGTCAGATCTCTGCTCTGGACAGAACATCCACTCACTCGGACTTTCTGTGGAAAAAAATACTCGGGTGCTAGCAGCAGGGACTCTGGATAGAGAGTGAAAAATCTGGCTGTTTATGTTCACACAAAAACTTTTGTCGTGTTTTTTGTTGTTGTTGTAGTTTTGTGTAAGTGTGAACAAGATTCAACGGCGCAGCTCGAGTTGCCTGCCTGGACGACCTCGCCGGCATTGCTCCATTAGAAAATGTGAGTCTTAAAAAAGTAACAAGATCTTTAAACTAACTGAATATGAGAGCTGTCTCTTCTTCTACATAGGCTAACCTATAAGATTTTATTAAACGTTTTTGGACCATAACAAAATAACATGTATAATTGTATATGACTGTTCTGTTCTCCATTCGGATAAGTCTCATGAAGCTTACCGGATGTAATGACGCGGCCTAATTTCTGCAGACGTGACTGCATGTGCGGTTAACTTTTAACCGAGCTTGTTTGGTTGGGAGACGAGGATTGCTTTAGGGAATGTCCTCTGATGCCATCTCTGATCTTGCAGCAAACCAGGCCACAGTCTGGATCATGAGGTGCGACACAGAGCGATCAGTCACGCTCTGAGGCTACCAGATTCGTCTTTTTTTTATACTCGTTTAATGATCGAGGGTTTTTTTTTTTTATAATGTCAGAAAGAGTCTGTAAATGAAGTTAGAGATGCCTTGGCACTGCACGGCGCCGCTCTCTGCCAACGTTTCTTTTATATTACCCCCTCCCAGCCATTTTTTTTCTGCCGCTCTCTCTCCGTCTCTACGGGTGGTGAATAAGTCTGAGTCTGAGGCCAAAGAACCAAACTGTCAATTCCACTCAGCCAGCCAAAGACATCACACACGCTGCGAATTTAATGCCTTCTCCGTTTGTCTTGACAACACTTTCATCACTTGAGAAAATATTGAATAATTAGCTCTTCCACTATTAAATAGAACATACACACAGTGACAGAGCCAGACAGATACCGGTCTGCTGCCCAAAAATGTCTCTCCCATCCTCTCTGTGTCTTTCTCTGAGTTTTTGTTTCCATGTCTGCCCGGTAGATGACACACTGGTGTGGCTGCGGTCGGGGCAGATAACCAACATCCAGCAGCGACGACTCCGCTTTGTGTCTTCCTGCGAGATGGAGAAATAATAACAGTGTTTTCAAGATGCTTAAGTGCTGCCAGGTTGTCGTTGTGTTTACGAGTGCCAGTAAACACAGAGTAATCAGGGCCCCAGTAAAATCAGCCAAAATGGGAAGATCGTCTCGACGGAGAAGTAAATACGTTGTCATGGTGAGCGTGCGAGTGTCTTTCTGATGTCTGTGCGCGAGGGCGCGACTGCCAGGGTGTCACGGACAGACCCAAAAAAAGATCAGGAATTGGAGAATTGGCGTGACAACAGAAGGTCACAAAGGAAACGATCATCACACCAGATTTAAAAAGAGGAGAGTGATGTCATCAGAGGATCAGGGCCTGGGTTTCCCTGAGCTGAACCTCTGCTGGTCCCGGATGACAGGATGCTCTGTAGTATGCTCTACCCTTACTATACCTGACACCCCCAACCTTAAGAAAGTCAAACTAGCAACCTATGCACAGGCTCAGTCTCTTTGTCTATCTCACTAGCTCGACCACACAGTCTCTTGGTCATATCCCTGTGTGTGTTTTTATGTGTGGACCGTAAAACTTCAAAATAAAAGCCCACCCAAATGTAAGGTCCAGTCCCTTGTACTTGCCTAGCGTTGCTATACGTTTTGACAAATGAAGGCAGCTCTCGATTAGAGGCCTCGATGCATTTAGTGTTGAAATAGATTGTGGATCAAAAAAAGGGAGAAAAAAGAAGCAAGACGCAAAAAAGAAAGATGAACTACAACATCTGTCCCAGAAAGACAGAATATTGCTCGTATGTGTAGAGGCCATGAAGCAAGTTTGCATACCGTTTTACAAAGCAGGATCAAATTAAGTGATGTGTTTAATTTGTTTATTGATATCTAAGATTTGAACCAAGTTACATATTCTTTCTGGTGTAAATTTGCAATGTCAGCGCCTTCCCCGTCTTTGCTGTGAACGAGTTTTGTTTGAAAATATTTGAAAGCCCGTCTCGTGGTGACGCCTGTCCTAAATAAAGGCAGAATCATTTCATAGACTGAAGTCAATAAATGCCTGGGCTGTTGATTGAAGTTTTAAGGTATGTAAACATGTCAAGGTTTTTTTCTTTTTCACATAGTATATTAGCACCATGCTAACTATACGGCTAAAGCCAGCAGCTTATTTTGAGAGATTATGTCATTATGGAGCGACTGAAAGTAGTAAAACAGGAGAGTTTCTAAGGACAGTTGTTAGAAAAACAAAAATGATTTTGCATGTGACATTGTACTCACTTCCTCTGGAGGCCTTCATTGAAAGTGGGTCGTGTATTGAAAGTTGCACAGCCAACAAAAAAAACGACTTAAAATCATCACATTCTTTGTAAGACTGAAAGCGTCTTGAAACCTATTTATCGCAAAACTTTAAGCAGTCAAACTTTCGATTCTCCAGTCAGCTTTCCAAAGATCCATGCCCTCTTTAGGGAAACCCTGAGCGTGCTCATCGCTGAGATGCTGACTTTATGACACCACCGCTTTAACGACGAACAGAGGAGTCTGTTATCACTGCTTTGACACCACGGGGTAATAAAAAGGGACAAGCCATGACAGTTGTTCCAGAATGAGACTATTACTTCACAGCTTTCAGAGTATTATCCTCGGGGGGAAGAACCGCTGCAGTTTGTGGTGAACTAAACACACACACACACGTTAGGAAAAAAAACAAAAACCGCAAGTAAACATTATTCAGATTTTTAAGTGTTTTCATGTGTTCGAAAATATCTTCTTTTTTTTGGGACCTGGAGGCCAAATGATACGTTACAATGCACTCACTGCATCATTATGTTGCAATTCTTCACAGTGGTTGGTTGAACAACCCTCTCGCACTCTTTGGGGATTTCTGTGTGTGTGTGTGTGTGTGTGTGTGTGTGTTCTGTGTCCTCGCTCAGTCACACCTCTGCTCTCTCATTAAACCTCCCTCTCCTCTCCTTCATCCCGTGGGAACGCACAATGGCAGCCTATTGTTCGAGACAAACTCTGTTTTTTTTAAAAATGGAAACAATTTGTGTTTTATACCGACCGAGGCAGAGCGGGGCTCGGTTTCCCTGACTCGGCATGGCAGCTGGAAATCTGAAGAGCTGATTGTGTGAGAGCCTTGTCGTGCTGTGGATTTCAAAAACGATCAGGTCGAGAGAGCACGTTATTCTTCACTCTTCCACGTCTATGTCGGGCAGTTGAGTGTATAAACACAGTCTGTTACCGCGTCCCCTCAGGATGAACACTGCCTCAGTCTGCTGCTGTCTTCTCTGTTTGCCTCACACCCAGACTCTGTTTAGTGGGCATCAGCCAACATCCCACATATCTTTTTATCCACCTTTCCATTCGCATGAAGCTGCACCACAGCTCAGTGCCAGGATTATTCCTCGCCTCTGCCAACTTCCCCGTCGTTCCCACCATCAGAGCAGCCACACCCAAAGGACACTTCACAGACTTTCATACACATCACCATCTTTTAGAGACAGAAATGACGTCATGACTATGTTGTGTTATTTAGGGCCCTTATTTCAACGCCAATGCCTTCACACACACATCAAAAACAGCAATGTGGCCCACAACTTCAAATTGTGAAGTGAATGTGATGAAGTTTATGATATACCAGCTGCTATAAGGTTTTACAATGCACAAAAATAACTTTGCACTTTTTTTAGTATTTTTTATTGTATTTTAACTTAAGTATGGAAGCTATCTGATGAAATGTGTGGTGTTATGTCTGTCTTGAAGCTGCTGAGGCACTGTAATTTCCTGTAAAGGATTATTAAAGGCTCTATCTATCTATCTATCTAAACATGCAACATCCAGTCAGAAAAAAAAAAAACAAAGTGGTCAAGTATGAAAAATAACTATCATTGGCTTACATTATCAAAATAATTATGATTAGGGCGCCGGTGGTCTAGTGGTTAGTTCAGTCGAAGCGATCATGTTTGGGTTAAAGTAAAGAACACTATGGAACAAGTGTAATTATGCTACATTACATAATTAAGGCACAATGCCTACCATGAAAAAAGTCAACTCCATACCCATTGACTACAGGTTCTACACTTAAACCCCATGTCTCCTGGTCGCCTTCATATTGAAACGTTTGCTACTGTGAATATAACAGAAAAACTTGTCTGCAGGAATTTGTTCCACCCAATTAAAGGAGCAAAACACACAACTGCTGGCCTTATTTACTCAAAATAATTATGGCATTATGAGGCCTATGTGTAATATGGTTGGTTAGTATTGATTTTTTGGTTCAGCTACAGTCTTCTACAAGAGACAGCAGCTGTCAGGTCTCTTTGTTATACAGCTTTTTTTTCAGTGCAAAAGTTTGATAAAAAAAAAATCAAATTTTAAAATGCTCTGAGGAGCAGAAATTAAACTCTCATCATCTGTTTAACAGAGTTAAAAAAAAAAAAAAAACTATCTACATGGTTAGACACAACTTAAAGCAGGTGCAATTTAATCCCGGGATCAGTTTGATTGTTTTTTAACACAAACCCTCAATCGGAGTAGGCTACGATTCCCAAAGCAGCCCTGTAATAAAGTGAGGTCTAGTCAACTGACCTCAGTCTGGCGGATTTCCCTTTTCTCCCTATCTTTGTGAGAGGAAATACAAGAAAACACACACGTCTCATTTCTTCCAACCACAATCTCTGTCTCTTAGTCACAGCCACCATGCTGTCCTTTCCCAACATGCCACTGCTAGAGAAACTCCACTCAGGATCTGACCTCTCCTCTTTTTGTTCCTGCTACTCTGATTCCTGAAGTCCGACCTGAACCGAGTGAGTTTTGGCAAAAGCTGCAGTCTTGGAACAACATCCCTAACCCACTCCTCCCTTTCTCTGTCTTCCCTTTTCCTATTAAACTGTGGAAAGAGCAGATCGTGGCCAGTCTGTCCACATCTCTGGATTCCTCAGATGATGAGGATCATTTATCATTGACCGGGAGTGGCTCATTGTCACTGAGCGGCCTCGTGTCAAGCATTGTCTTCTGCTCTGTGGTTTACAGTAATTCACACCGCTGCTCATCAGTCAGCAAACTCCACATCTTAAAGCAGACACAACAGCTTCCATCCCTCAACAACGCTGCTGTATAAATCATCACTGTTGGGTTTCTCTTTGGAGTGGAAACAAGAGACACATTAATGGTAAAGGAAATCCAGTTAAATCTTGTTAGGCAAAAATATGAAAACAGCCTTGATAGAAATCTTTTTTTATCACATCCGATCTTTCAACCTTTCTACCTCTAGACCAGAAATCCAAACATTCTTTTTTTTTCCACATTAAGGTTACTTTTTCTTCCATTTAACGAGGACGGATCCAGACCTTTCTAAAGGGCCACTGAACTCTCCAGGATTCAATAACAGTCTGGCACACGTTGTGACCTCATTTGAAAGGCCCTCAGTGACTGTGGTAAGACGCTTCTAATTTCTTTTAACGTATTTCTAAGAAAAATACTGGTGTTGAAAAGCACCTGACTTACAAATGAGTCACATTCATGCTGTGAATTAAAGGTCATTTTGCTGCTTTGTACGGCCAAGAATCTTTCTCATAGCTATGCATGGATACCTTTTGCTTCTTTTAATAGTCCCTTTAATAACTTTTCACATTTTCAATTTGTCATTTCATACAATAGTAAACCTGCTACACAGCATTTTAGAACAAAATCTCAAAAACTATTTGAATATATTTCTGTGGAATTGTATGTATTCATTGATCGTCCCCAGAGGTTGAATGCTTCTGGCTTTGGTGAAACGCCTTTAACTGCCACTATGATGTTTACATTTTGGTTTTGAGTGAACTGTCTCACATCGATTGGATGGATAGCAGTGAAATTTGGTACACCCATTCAGATCCCCCTGAGGACAAACTGTTAGCAATTTGGTGTTTCTTTGATTTTTCATGAAGTGTCACCAATGGATCAAAAATAGTCTAATAACCAAATTCAGAATAAAACCAAACCAAATACGAGCAAAACTAATCACATTCCTGTTGGCTCCATTGGATGTTTTCTTTAATTACTGCAATATAGAAATGACAATTTTAGCATTTAGCATGCACACAACACATTTTGAGAGAGAAAGAGAAATCATGAGTCAGAGTCAGTTATTATGTCTACATTTCTCTTCTGTCTCAAGGTACTCTATTTTCATTTTAAAGTGCATTAATCCAGATAGTTATGGCAGAATTCAAAACATTATGAGTACAAGGATGTCATCCTGGCTTTGTAAGACGTTATCATTGAAGATGGTGGTGCAGTAATCACATAGTATGCAACATGGCACACATGCTATCCACAGATACATCTTGTTTATTCATAATATTTTCATAAAAAGTACTTTAAATCAAGCAAGCATATATACTGACCAACTGATATTTTGGCCGTGGACAATCGCATTCAAATGTTGGAGATATTGCTCTGATTGGCTGCAATTCCCCTCTTAAAGGAGGAAGAAAAAGAAGAATCAAATGTTGTGGTAGTCTAATATATATATTTTTTTATATCATTGCTTTTCCACATCAGTAGGATCTTTGGCCACTTTTCTCTATTCCATCAGGCTTCTTTAGTCAGCTGTAACCAGAGTGCATAAAGGAGCAAACCTGAGAAAATGTCAACCACTGTCAACCTCGTGTAAAACGTCTGACCGAGATCTCTCAGTCTCCATCCGCAGAAACGTTGTAAGTTATTTAGCGTATAATGATCTATATGATATCGGACGGGGCGAAATCTGGTACAGAGCAAGAAGAATAACATGGAGCCAGATTCCTGCCATTTAATATCCCATTAAAGGGTAATTTGGCA
Source organism: Labrus bergylta (assembly GCF_963930695.1). Taxonomy (NCBI): domain Eukaryota; kingdom Metazoa; phylum Chordata; class Actinopteri; order Labriformes; family Labridae; genus Labrus; species Labrus bergylta. Next base: position 20,925,347 of record NC_089214.1, on the reverse strand, counting down.
TGAAACCCCTGGCATGTGTGATGGAATTCTACTGCTCCTTGTGTTCAATGAAATTCCCCACAGGCTTTGAACTGTAGGTGTGTGTGCATGTGGGTGTTTGTACTGGATGTGTGTGTGTGCATTCAAATGGTACATGAGTGTGTGTGTGTGTGTGTGTGTGTGTGTGTGTGTGTGTGTGTGTGTGTGTGTGTGTGTGTGTGTGTGTGTGTGTGTGTGTGTGTGTGCAGGAGTGCAGGAGTGTGTGAGTCCTTTCAAGCCAGCAGAAGTAGTTTTCCACTGGGGTAAATCTACACTCTCCATCTCCTGCCACGTCTGACTGCCCTCTGTAGTCACAGATAACACTGAGAGGCTCAGGCTGCGGCCACAGCGGCCAACTGGCCCATTAATGGACTTTTATCCAATGGGATGATGGTTGCCAGGCACGCCACTTTCGACGGACCAATCAAATTGTTTTACAGGCAGAAATTATGCAAAAGAATGTGCCAAAAGACACAGTTTGTGCGCCTACACTCAAGTTCTAATTCTTCTCCTCTCCTCTGCCTGAAAATGTCAGACATTTTTATCATTGTCAAAAAGAAAGCAGGGGAACATTCTCCAAGTTTAAATCCGATTTATTCCTTTTTTCCCTCTGAATAACTGAAACAAGTACGATTTATGGGAAATCTACTACTCAGGGAGCGATTTTTCTGTTCCCACAAAAACATCATAAAACTATTTGTAAAGGAGGAATGTGTTCACTACCAAAATATTTGGAATGTGCTGCCACGGGATGAAAAACGACAAAGGAAATGATGCAAACCTGAGCTTCTCGGTCTTTCTCTGCCTGCCTCTCAGTCTGAGTCGGCAAAATCAGATGTGAAATTAAAAACTAAATTTCTAGACTTTTCTTTGTTTCAGTTTTTTGTACAACTGGGCAATCCCATCTGAGAGCCCCGGCAGGTGTTCGATCCCATGAGTCAACAGCGCCTCGGAGAACTTTCCATGTGTGGAATGAAAAGCCTCTCTTGCATGTAACAGTGTAACACTTCTATAAAGGTAACCGAGCCAGAGGAATCCAAGAGGGAGACGTCAGCGCCAAGAAGTTATATTAACCAAAGAGATAAAAAGGTTACTCTATTAAAAACAGCAGGCCGGCCAGGTGAATTAATCCGTTTTAGGGGATTTGTCTTATTAAAGTCTCGGAGAAAAGGGAGTTATAAGTCTCACTTGGTCTATCCATCTTTTGTTTTATTTCTCCATCTGTGAGCCCCAGCAGGTGCTTCAATGTCAAAACGTCCGATGTTCGTTCAGGTCACAGGGTTTCAACTTTTTCGATCAGGAGGATTGTAACCGTCTCAGCCTTCTGATGCATTTCATACAAACCAGATACGTCCCCTCCCTTCCTCCCTGCTTCACACTCAGATAATATGAACCACATTGTAGAAGCCTTGAATGAAACACAATAAAATCTGCTCTTCCCCCACACAAAGCCCCCGGCACCCCTCTGTCACTCCATCAGCTACACCTTCAAATCCGCCCCCTCCGGGTTCCGTCTGTGTGCCCAGCGAAAAAGTGAAAACACAACTATTGGTTATGAAGTCAGGCTGAACAAAAGGAGCACTGTTCTCAGCTGAAGAAGAACTTGGACGGATCTGACCTTGATTGTTCACAGATCAGACGGAGAGTGAGCTGAGGAGTTGTGAAAGACTTGTGCAGCATGCAGAGTTCTGTGATTTGTGAGGGCCGGACACTAAATTCACAACTTCTGAAAACATCAGAATCATTTGAAAAAACTTTTTGTAATGCGATGAAAATATGTCTCAGTTCAAAAATGGGCTCTTACACATGACATGACACATGAAGCTGTCAGAGGACATATGTCAAGTTTTCAGTACTTAACAAAACATCTCTAGAGAGTTTTAACTCTCCAGCAATGCATGCTGGGAGTCTGCTTATATACGCATGATGCTTCTTTTGAAACAATAATATACAAGAACCTTTTGATAAGTGATTAAAATATATCTTTTAATTCTTGATTTTCAGAACACGTTTGTCTACATCTTTACTTTTCTATGTTTAGCTGGTCATATTTGAATCTTATTGTAAATTTTTCTGTGCAACACAGATGACCTTTGAACCCTTGTAAAGATCGTCTCCTACCAAAACGTGTCAAAGGACAAGAACAGAACATTTTGTGCAAATGCAAACATCTAGCAAGATGGGACAATAAAACAGTAGCTTCATCTGGTGTTATCTATCTCTGGAATGTGTTCTTCCTTCTGCAGACGGATTTATAACAGAAAATGACTCTGTGAAGGGAGCAGCACAAGGCCGAACACCTTCAGCTCCACTGACCATGAGAACATCAGCACATTTCATGTGAACTACTAGTGACCCATGTCAGGAGATTCTCCCTTTTATATGTATAAAGACTTTTCCTTAAAGGTGATTTGAAACAGAAATGTGTGCTTTTACATGTCACACACACAGTCTGCAGACACACAAACACACAGCCTGTTTGACCTGCGCCTGCTCTCTCAGCAGGACCTCATGGCAGGATCAAAGGCATGCCAAACAGTAGCCTGAAAGCGAGCATGTTCCACATGGCCTTGTTGTGTCTGGCCGGCTAAAGCCCAGCCAGAGGAGCTGGCTGGAGGGAATTCCTTCTCTGCTCGGGAGAGAAAGCCAGTGTCAGTGTGTGAGTGTGTGCGCGGTGACTGTACACGAGCTGTGCTGTGTGCACACACTGCAGCTCGCTTTCATCTCTTTACTGCATCACCATTTCAGGAACCACAAGAATCACATTTGGCAATCATTCTATACCAAATCTGTGAAAGTATGGCATTATCAGAGAACAGTTTGCTGCGGCACTGTGATATAAAGAGAAAGGCAGGAGGACGTGTAGGGAGGCAGACAGTTTGGAAGTAATGGACCAGCTGCTGGAATTAAAACAAAATGTGCAGATGGAGGGGACGAAAAAAGAACAAAAGTGAAGGATGTCGTGCGTGAGGGAGACGCTCAAAAGGAAAGAATGTAAGAAATGTGGCTCCTTACCAGCCCGATAAACAAAGTTAGCCTCGGCCTCAGAGGAGGATGGCGAGAGCAGCTCGTCGTCATACTCGTTGGAGCTGAAGGAGCCGGAGTGGTTCCTCTTGCGGGCGTCCATGACAGCGTTGGCCACCATGACGTGGCGCAACGAGTCGTTCAGGTAGCGGTGGAGAAGGCTGCTCTTGTACTTGGGTGGAGACACGTAGTCCTCGGCGAGAGAGGCGGCTTCAGCAGCTGAGCGTAGCCCCGCGCCCATGCCCATTCCCATTCCCATTCCCATCCCCATTCCCATTCCCATTCCCATTCCCATTCCCATTCCCATTCCCATCCCCATTCCCATCCCCATTCCCATGGCCATGCCCATGGAGCCCTCTTTCTTGATCACGCTCTGGTACATGGGCTTGTTGAGCTCTTCGGGGCCGCTCTGTGACCTCTGAGGGTTGTCTCCGTCTATAAAAAGGAAAAAAATCACACAGACAAAAGATTACAAGCAATGCAAAAATATTTGATCAAAAGCAAAGGATAACCGTCAATGTTTTCCCCAATAGTTCTTTCTAGTAATTCTAGATATTGAAGCAAATTGTTTGTACTTTATTTGATACTTTCAGGTGCCTCATTTTCAGCCTGGACTGCCAAGGAAATAAGATTTGTATCTGAATGGAAAACACCCAGTAAAATAAAAGTAGAATAAAAAAATCATATTTAAAGTGTAACTCAAAACGATAGTTTTTTTTTAAAAGTGTTAGCTATGGAGCTTTTTTTTAACTACACATTTTTTTAGAAAGGTATGTATAATAATAATAACTTTATTTATATAGCACCTTTTAAAAACACAGGTTTACAAAGTGCTTTGACAAACAGCAAGAACAAAGCAAACTAAACACAGAAAAACATTAACAACAGTAAGAATATAACAGATGCAAAATACCAAAAATAATTAAAAACAATTCAACAGAAAAGAACCCAAAGTGCACGATACACAACCAGACATATATAACCCAACCATCATAAGAACCATCATAAGAACCCAGGAACACAAGAACCCAACAACATGAGCTGAGACCAAGAGGACCAAAGATTTAAAAAGATGTAAGAAACTAAGAGATAAAAGCAAATAAAAAGCAATGAGAAGGTAAGCGCAGTAAAAGAAATAAAAACAAGTGGTTAAAGGATCAAAAAACCCAAAACTATAATATTAATAAAAATAAAAATTAACTATAAATACGAAACATAAATAGACAAAGTAAGTAAGATAAGAAATTACCAAGTTAAAACACAAGAGGAGATTAAGATATGAGCATAAATACGAGATAAGACCATAAATAAAAGACAGTAAGAAGTAGAAGAAGATAAAAATAGTAAAACCAGTAAGAGAAGACATTAAGAAGACGACATCACATAAAAGCAAGTCTGTAAAAGTATGTTTTAAGAAGGGATTTAAAAGAATTGAGGGAGTCTGCGAGTCTTATCTCCTCAGGGAGGTCGTTCCAAAGTCGAGGGGCCCTGACTGAAAAGGCCCGGTCACCTTTAGTTTTAAGTCTCGACTTTGGAACGACCAGGAGGCTCCCACCCGAGGATCTAAGACTGCGGGCTGGCTCATATGGTGTCAGTAACTCTGTTATATAGCTTGGAGCCAGCCCCGTCCGTGCTTTAAAAGTAATGAGTAAAATCTTAAAATCGATTCTAGAACGTACAGGAAGCCAGTGTAATGAAGCTAAAATTGGAGTGATGTGATGTCGTCTGTTACAACCAGTAAGAAGCCTAGCTGCTGCATTTTGGACCAGCTGGAGGCGAGACAGTGACTTATTTGTGATTCCGGAAAAGAGGGAGTTACAGTAGTCAAGTCGGGAGAAGATGAGGGCGTGGATGATCTTTTCAAGGTCTAGTTGGGTTAGGATTGTTTTAATTTTGGAGATGGTGCGTAGATGGAAGAAGCTTGATCGGACAACTGTTTTGATATGGGATTCAAAGGTGAGATTGCAATCGAATGTTACTCCTAGATTTCTGGCGGTGGGTTGGACATTGGTGAATAAGGGACCGAGGCTGCTCTTTGAGATATGAGTGGTGTTTGGCGGGTTGAATACTATGATTTCAGATTTAGAATTGTTCAGTTGGAGAAAGTTTTGCGCCATCCAGCAGTTGATATCGCTTAGGCAGTTTCTGACAGCAGCTAGGCTCCTAGCTGCATCTATTTATTACTTCATACAATTTTAAATCGTCCTTTTTGTGCAATTAACAACTACTCAAAAACTCATAATGCTGACATGCACACTTTATTTATCAAGCCAATGGAGGCCCCGGGTATATTTAAACCACAGCTATAATGTTTCAAATGTTCATTCTTGGACACTGAGTTTAATAATGACAAGAATCAAACGTTGTAATATATAAGATATAATATAAATAAACATGGCCATTAACCGTATTTTCTTCAGAGTGTACTTCTTGAAAGCTTTTCTAGCTCCTGTACATTCATCCTGCCTCACTCCGAGTCTGGTTAGCTAATCTTGAATCTAAAAACCAGGGTGAGGGATTTCAACCTGGAGCTCCTGCCTGTTCTCCTGTTGGCATCGCCTCAAGAGCAGAAATCCCGGACGAGACCTGAGACGCATTACCAAACCAGAACGGATCGGTAGCCTATTTCCTCTCCATCAACAATCCAGCACACATTGCCCCCTCTTCCCCCTTTGAAGAAATAAATAATTTCCAGGGTGCTCTGCAGTCGAAGCGATTGAATTAAAACACACATCAGGTCTGTACCTGATGAAAGGAAGGAGCAGGGAAGATAAAACGCTGCAGTGAAAAACCAGATATCCTCTGGCAGGAGGGAAATGAGGGAGAAGTTCACTCTAGATACTGTCCCTGCCAAGAAAGTAATTATGTAATTTTGATTCAGTCTGGGCCAAATTAAAATGATGGCTGCCACTTATCAGAAACACATGGAGGTAGCGTACTCGCTCTCCTTCCCTTTGTGATGTCTGAGGTCGATTTCAGCAAGCACTTCAGCCTCTCCGGTCAAACCACACAGGTGATAACACAGCTGACCTAATGATCACAAGTCAAGGTTCTTTTGAATCTGCTAATAAGACGTCCTTTTATCACACTAATGACATCGTGTCCCATCCAGACCCTCATTTTTGATTTCTCCTTTGGATTTAAGACAAAACAAGCCGATTTCAGAAGAATGTTTGCAGAGTGAGTGGGGTAGGGTTTGGCCCCATAAATAGCTCCTGGAACAAAAGCATAGGCTTAAAAACATAATGGAGGGCTTTTAGCTCATGGGTCAGAAGTGGGAGCAGGCTGCGGATAGCTTCATAACCATAATGTGACAGGGAGAAGAGTCGGAGAGATATACAGAGCCTCCGGTGGTACAGTGGCCTGTGGCGGACACAATGCAAACACCATGCACACATTCCTCTGCGAGCCGCAAGCCCAGCCGCTCCTCCTCAAAAATTTAATTAGAGATCACTGACACCACAGCGCTCTTCCTTTCTCTTCATTCTTTCATTGCATGAGCACACGTGTTTTGTATTTTTTTTTTTTGTTTCCTGACCATGTTTTCAGTGCTGTCAGCGAGTAGAGGAGGCTGTTTCTGTAAATACACGGCTGACAGAGAGAGCTGCTCATTTACAATTGTAGGCTGCGAGTCAGAGGTTGGCTCGGCGGGGTGTCTTAATGACAGCGTGTCACAGCACGCCGGCCTCGGCGTCGCTCGGCTGGCTCACACGCTCGCCCATTTTTTATGCATCGAGAACAAGACTCTGTGTAGCATCGGCCAGCTTTAAGACGGGCACACGGCGCCTTTGGCCTCTCTTCGGGTCCGAATGCTGGATTAAGATTTCTGGGCACTAGAAGTATGATGTAATGAGATTAAGTCCATAACTCTATGCAAAGGGCATCAGGTTCACACAGGGTGTAGTGACCCATCCATCTTCAAGCGGTTTAGATGTTTTTAATGTGACCAGCAACCAGAGGGATGGATGAAGCTGTTTTCCAACATCGAGTCTAAACACATGTTCCTAAGATCCCATTACAAGCAACCATAATTAAAACTTCACAGCTCAAAATCAGATCACTCGCTCGTTTTTTTTGTGCTGGATATGATGGAGAAAGTGTAAATGCAAAGCGACCACGTTTAGTGTTTAGGTACATTCATCCATCACAACACGGCCCTGGATCACATTGAACATTTGCCTCCTTTAACTACACCGATTGAAAAAATATTTGTGTAACACAAAATAAAAAACACCTTTCGATTGAGTTTTCCTGTAATCCTGCATAATCCTCTTTGTGGAGTTCAAAATAATGATCTTGGCACAACTACTGGACTCAGAACTCGAGTTATTTATGTAACCGACAAAGTAAAAACAGCACTAATTCAAGGTACAGGATCGGAGCGGATTGTGTTTTTAATTGAGAGTGTGACGCAACCTTTTGTTTGTCACTGTTTTAAAGGGAATGTTAAGTGTGACATGTTAAGTAATCACTTAACATGTGTTGGGGGACTCAAAACGGAGAGAGAAATTAGAAAAAGAAATGTAGAAATCAGGGCGCTGAGTTAGCTCAGAGGTCAGAAGCAAACACCTCGATGCATCAACTCCCTAAACGGTCTCTTTGATGCATGTCTACCCCACGCTCTCCTCCCAGTATTTACCATCCTTTTCATCTGTCCCATCCTATAAATACTAAAGGCCAAATAAATGAAAAATCAGTGCAACAGGGATTAGGCTATCCTGATTTAAAGTCTGTAATAACCGATGCTTTAACATACCATTAAGAAAAGATCCTCTTTGATCACTTTCTAACTTAAACTATGAACACAGTGTCTTTTATCTCTGAACACAGAGGAGAAGTTCCTGCCCAGGTGTCGTGGAAGCCGTACCTTCTGAGCAGCTGTCGTCACTGCTGACGCTCAGCCTCTCGGCGTTGCCCTGCACATATTTGTTGTAGAGCTTAATCCGGAGCGCCCAGCTCAGGTCTGGCTGCCGGACCGTGTTCTTCAGTCGCCTCCTGGCATTAGCAAACCAGTTGGAAACCTGAGCGAAAGAGAAGGAAGCGGGAAGACATAGCAAACAGAAACATGTGTTATTGTTTTGAATTCAAACACCTCCACATCCCTGACAAAACAAAGACTATCCTTTATGAAAACGTCTGCTCGCTGCCGGCCATCCGTCTCATTCAGAAAAACCAGTGGGGACTCGAGGAGAGAGACAGAAAACAGAGTCGGATTGCAGAGCAGCTCTCTGAAACTGAGCTCTAAGAAACATCCCAGGTGCTCTGGGGAGAGACGTCCCAGCATGCATCTCTTCTGCAACAACACCATGTAGAAACATTTAACACCCAGAGCGTTAAACCGCCAGCGAATGCAACGTTTCATTTACTAATGTTCTGAACGCGATGTACGTTCACTGTGCTTATTCTGGACTAGTGCAGCCTCGCTCCAATAATACCCTTTTTTTCCAACAGCGTCTTCAAGATGCAATAAAAAAAGACACTTGAGCCGCCGCTCTTCCTT